>NW_004949117.1:1622312-1735891 GCF_000317375.1 Microtus ochrogaster
ATGGAGGGGGGAGGACTTCGGACTTTCCACAGGGCAGGGAACCCTGACTGCTCTTCAGACTCGAGAGGGAGGGGAGAGGAGGGGGGGAGGTTAGGAGGGGGGATGTTGGGAGGAGAAGGAGAGTGGGAGGAGTGGGAGGCTGGGAGGAGGTGGAAAATTTTTTTTCTTTCTTAATAAAAAAAAAAGAAAGATGTCATGATCAGGTTTTGTTTTCATAAAGATCAATCCATTAGTAATGGGAGGTATTAAATACTTGGTAACAAAAGCCAGTTGTAACTAGCAGATAACTGCAGTTGTACTGATGAGATGGTTAGAATCTATTCTAAGCAAACAAATCTAGGAAGAAGATTCAAGAAGGGGCAGATGTAAGCAAATAAAAATAGGAATAAAAATCTAACAAGCATCAGATGACTCTAGATCCTCCCTTCATAGAGAAATGCCAAAATCTGAATACGTAAGCCTAATGACGTTATTTATAAAGAAAATGCTTCCAGCATTTGGAGAGATGACTCAGCAGTTAAGAGAATCGGCTGCTTTTCCAGACCCAAGTTCAAGTCCCAGAAACAACACGTTGGCTCACAATTGTCTGTAACACCAGTTCTAGGGGATCTGACAGGCCCACACAGACACATATGCAGGCAAGACACCAATGCACGTAAAATTTTAAAATATATATATTTTTTAAAAAAGAAAATGCTTCTGATGCACCTGCTGGTGTAAGGTTTCCCAAAACAATGGATTACATGCAGCAATAAGACTGAATAACCTTATAGCAATGTATAGAAAGTCATAAAGACCCCGAAACACACAAATCTAAATATAAAATTTCTGTTCTGACATGACTTTGAAAAGTTTGATTATTTTGAAATAGGGTATGCCAACGTTTAATTTATATAACGGTACTTCCATAGTATGCTGAATGAAATATGAAAGGTTCATATAAGATTAAAAATACATCTTGCTCTTAGGGCATAAAATTAAATATCATTGGATTCAGGAATCTCAGAAATACTGCTTAATAAAGCAGATTGAATTTTTAAAATGTGGGGCCATTCCCTCAAGAATATTTTACATATAACCCCTTGCAACATTCCACAATATAAACACACACACACAGATGAATACACACAGACACACACAAATACACACACACATACCACACATACTTCTCTAAAGACATATGTTTATGAATTTGTAGGAATACAACCTAGATACTCATTCATTTAATGATATCCATTTAAAATTATGCAGTAAAGCTTTAAAATGTTATGCTTTTCATATATACTTATTTTATAGGAAAAAAAGAAAGGGTATGAGAGGAAAAAAGATTGTTTTATGTATGTAAAATAATATACAATGTATTCGTAATAATGATATTTACATGAAAAAATAAATTATTTGTTGCTTTCATATCAAAAAAGGATAAGATACAAGCAAATTGGATAACCCACTGTCTTCACTGGCCAACCAGAAAATAGGGATCACTTTTTCTGATTTCCTTTGTGGCCTGCTGCAAATACAGAATCAAGACATGGAGCTGCACTAAGTTCCAACTCTTTCCATGAGGATAGAAGTTGGTTGTATGGTCACATCTGAGTGTCCCGTAGACACTCAGTGTCTCGACTCTAAATTGTGACTCAGTGACACAGGCTACTTTCAAATTATGGCCTTAAGGCATCTTAAAGTTACCGAGAGAAGGAATATTTTAGGGGGCAGATTCTTTAGACATTTAAACCCTCATCCTAGAAGTTAACACACGTTATTCCCATGCCTACTCCAATGACAGAACCACAAACAAGCATATAAAGAAGCACGGAGCACATCCAGTCAGCATCTCTGTGCATCTTCTTGACATTTTGATCTTTCTGTCTTTATTTTTAGAGTTGAAGAATGGACCTAGGGTCTTGAACATGTTAGATATGTAATCTGTCCCTGCACTATGCCAACAATTCCTCTCCCCTTTCACCATTATTATCTCATTATCCAAGACAACATGTTTCTGTTCCAAAGCCCATTTCCACATAGCCTTTACAGCCCCATCCTGGTTAAGGTTTACAAGATGTACCTTTTCCTTGTAACTCACCTGTGTCTGTGGATTTAAACTCCATTACTACTATTTTGAGCTTGGATGTGTATAGGCTCTATAATGACGTTAGACTAGCTCATCTTCAACTTTTTTTTTCTCCAGGATAATCTTTTCAAAATTGCAACAAGATTTTATTATTCTTTTGCTTGAAAACCACCCACTGTGCCTTGTAGGTTTCAGGGTCACACCTACACAGCTTATCTCAGTAGTCCAAAGATGATCTGTCTGCTGTTGACATTTGCACCCACATTTAATGTACTGTTTCTTCTTTTATGTGTCTCATTAAATGCTACATTATGAAGAAATCTGCTTTGCTTTCCTGATTCTAAGACAGTTGATGTCTAGTATGTTTCCTTAGTTAGGGTTTCTATTGTTGTTAAGAGACAACATGGCTATAGTAACTCTTATAAGTAAAACAATTAATTGGGGTGACTGACTCACGGTTCAGAGTTCCAGTCCATTATCCTCATGGGAGGGAGTATGACCGATTAGAGGCAGACATGGTACTGGTTACATGTTTACCAGAAGGCAACAGGAAGTGAACTGTGACACTGAGCAAAACTGAATCAAAAGAAACCCCATACTCTGCTCCCACAGTGACACCCTTCCTACAACAAGGCCACACTTATTTGAATAAGGCCACACCTCCCAATAGTGCCACTCCCTATGAGTCTATAGGGGGAATTTTCTTTCAAATCACCACATTCCACGCCCTGGTTTCCAAAGACTTGTAACTATATCATAATGCAAAATGTGTTTAGTCCAACTTCAAAAGTCCCCATAGTTTATCACAGTCTCAACAATGTTTAAAAGCCCAAATTCTAAGTCTCTTCTGAGATTCACACAATTTCTTAACTGTAGTCCCGTATGAAATAAAAATCATATCACAGATCACATACTTCCAACATATAAAGGCACAGGATATACACTACTGTTTCAAAACATATGAAAGGGAGCGTAATGAGGAAGTACTGGACCAAAGCAAGAACAAAAAACAGCCAGGGAAACTCCAAATTCTTCACCTCAGTGTTTGATGGCAAAATACTCATTAGACAACTGTGTTCAGCTTTGTTGACTGGAACACACTCCTTTCTCTTATGCTGGTTTCATTCCTTGCTAGCAGTTCTCCTTGACAGGTAGCCCATGGCTCTGGCATCTCTAACATCTTGGGTTCTCCATGGCAATACAGGCTTCAAGTCGATAGCTTCTCTAAAAAGCCTCTTTAGCTCTCTACTCAGGGACAGCCCTGACACATGCCTGAACTCAGCAGCTTTCCTCCATCTCTAGAGAAATTCCATAGCCCATTTCTTCCATCCTTAACTCCAGAACCATGTGGCCAATGCTGCCAAGTTCTGCTGATTACTGCAGTTGGAACATGTTCCCTTGTATATTGACATCTTCACCAGGTTTCTGTCCTTCACTGCCTAAGCTTGACTGTCCTGAAACTGGGTCTCTAGACCAGGCTGACCTTTTCATTATAAATAGTCATTAGAGTTACCACCTGTAACCATATGACAGTGTCTATATTAGACTGTTTTAAGATTTTTCTCTGCCAATGGAATTAATCCAAAACTCTTTACTTTAGCAGACTATTCAGACAAGGGCAAAAAGCAGAACATTTTTCACCAAAATACCGCAAGAGTGATCTCTAGGCAACGTACTAAATTTCTTATCTTCTGAAACCTCTTGACAGCATGGAGAGTTCAAATAACCTCAAGTACCACTGTCTTCCATGCTACCACTAGCATAAGCTGCACATAAAACATTCCTCTGCTTTCCTAACCCAAAGAACCAAGCTCCAAATTCCTCCAAACAAAATCATGGTCAGGCCTATCCTAATATCCCTGTCCCTAGTACCAACTTCTGTCTTTAGAACTTCTATGCTGTGAAGAGACGTCATGACCATTGCAACTCCTACAAAGCAAAACATTTAACTGGGTGACTGGCTTACGGTTCAGATGTTCAGTCCATTATCATCATGGCGAGAAGCATGGCAGTATGCAGGCAGAAATGGTGAAGGCTCCATGTTGATCAGACGACGACAGGAAGTGGACTGTGACAATGAGTGAAACTTAATCCAAAGAGACAGCAAAGCCCGCTCCAATAGTGACACACTTCCTTCCACAAGGCCACATGTCCTTCAACAAGGCCACACCTCCCAATACTGCCAACCCCTATGAGCTTATGGGAGCCAATCACATTTAAACTACCACATTTCCCCTTCATTATCTAGTTCTTTTGCTGTAACATTTATAAAATAATATTTTGCATCCTGTTAAATTTGTGAACTTGTTATCAGAATGTAAGCTCCTTAAGAGTTGGGGGAGGGGCAGTCAACCCACTCAGCTCATGGTTATATCCCCAATCACCCAGCACAGAAACTCTCAACAAAAATTTGTTGAGTACATCACAGAAGTATTCAATGTTGTTAATAAGTTTACAAGGAAATCTGTGCAAGAGCTGTCTCATAAAGTTGACTTGTCTCCAGAAAGGTATGTTGTAAAAGCTCATGAACTAGAATTGGTAGCATATATCTTTAATCCCAGCACCAGGAGGCAGAGAAAAAAGGATCTTTATGAATCTGAGACTAGCTTGATCTACATAGTGAGACCTGATCTCAAAACAAACAAGCAAGCAGCTACTAGACAGCCAAAGATTTGTAATACTTTTAAGTAATAATAATAAAAAATTAAAAAGTAATCTTTGGTAATTGATCATCAGAGATTACGCCCCATTCACCAAGATATCTGGGCAAGATGTAAGCAGTTGTTTAAATAAGTACTCATAAAGGTAATCAACAAATATAAACAGTTTTCTAAAGGCAAAAACCAAGCAAGGTTTTCTGGCAACACTGGCAAATTCAGGATCTTCCTGTGTGATGATGAAGGAGAAGCTAAGATGAGAAAACAAGGTTTTGTTTGAAAGAGAGGAAGAGCTGAGAAATCACAAAGGAAATGTGAAAAACACAGGGAAGAGCAGAGCAAAGACAAACAGAGAAGTAAGCTTAACACAGCTTTAGCCACTTAGCTGCAGAGGAGGGAGGGGGCGGGGCACTTCCAAATGTAGTGTACTTACTCCTTCATGAATGCTACTAGGGTTTGCCTTCCTGGACTAGGGTGCTCCATAAGAAGGAGCAACCTCTTGATAAAAAACAAAATTTATATGCATATATAATATATACATACATATATAATGTATATATGTATACACACATTTTACAACAGAATATAAACCAACCAAGTAATATAAACCAACAGAAAAGCAAATCACAACACAAAACAGAACAAACATTAAAAAAGCAAGACACACTTTACCCAAAGACTCCTCAGTGACTATGCTCAAAGACAATGTGGTTGGTGAAATAAAAGATTTCAAAAGTTTTCTGGTAAAAAATGATTTAGGACCTCAAGATTTTTGGAACGTGGTCAAAAGAATGACCTGTGGTGAACAATGCCTGGGAGAACTGAGAGAGAGGCTCCGGGGAAACAGCAGAGGGCCTTTACCGCAGGTACATTTTGTTCCGTGGATTGTTCTTGTACGTGATTTTGTGCCTCTATGACAAACATTGACTTTACATTTATATTTATATGACATATTTATTCTTGTTGGCTGTGAGAACATAGTTGTAGAACTCAATCTGGTCTGTGTGCCCTGAATCAGGATATGGCCCTCTGCCTTGCTTTCATGCTTTTCCAGATACAATCTATAGCACATGCCAGGCAACTGTGTTTAAGTTGGTCTGTCCTGAGAAAGTTCTGGGAAGGGGCTGCCCAATTAATATTTAGTATGTGCTTACTGGCATTAATTTACATGTTTTTCTGAACTCAAACCACTGTATTTAGACCATTGGTTTCTGAAGCAGCACAATGAGACACTGTCTACCACATTACACTATAGTCTGCCCCGTTCTTTCAGGTCTTCAGACAGCCAGGCCAGCAGACAGGTTGATGAAAGTTGACAAAGATGATACAAACAACCAGATGGATCCAATCCATCAACTAGACAGGAAGGTCAGCAACGTAGAGTGGAGAGTCAGCAATGCAGATAAAAACAAACAAAAAAAACCCAAAACAACCCCCCCCCCAAACCCAGCCATACAAAAGAAAATTCTGTTAAGGAAATGGATTTTTGGAGAAAAATTTAAAATATTGGAAATGAAAAACACAGTGAGCCGGGCGGTGGTGGCGCACGCCTTTAATCCCAGCACTCGGGAGGCAGAGGCAGGCAGATCTCTGTGAGTTCGAGACCAGCCTGGTCTACAAGAGCTAGTTCCAGGACAGGCTCCAAAACCACAGAGAAACCCTGTCTCGAAAAACCAAAAAAAAAAAAAAAAAGAAAAAGAAAAACACAGTGAGTCAAATATAAAAACACAATAAAGCATCACCATTAGATTACAAAACAGAAGGATGAATATCAAGTATGGAGGATGAGATCAATGAAATAATACATCTAAGCAGCAGTGAAGAAAAACAAACAAGTAAGTAAGCATGGCAAGCCTGGGAATCCACAGGATAGCAGAGGAAACTAAGATAAATACGATTAGTATATAAAAAGTAGCAATGAAAACTATATCAGAAATTTCCCCACATTTAGAAAGCACTCCTGATTAAAAACTAATTACAGATATGCAAGCAATAAAGACAAATCCAGATGGAAAAGCCCTCTAAATGGGTCACAGTATTGAATAAATGTATGGAGGCTTGAGAGAGAGAGGAAAAAGGGTAAAGAGACAGTAAAAGTAATATAAAAGAGTACAGACAGTCATAGATTAAAGGAGTAAAGATAAAAAAGTAAATATTAAACTTGTAGAAAAATTAATAGAGTAAGAAAAATGAGCCCCATAAAGATGGAACATATACAGAGAGTCTGGACTACGTATATTATAACTAAATATATAACCCTCTATTATATTCAATTCTGAACTAGTGTGGGATTTCTTTTAAGTGTCGTTCTTTACTAAAGAATATGGCATTTAAATTATTTTAAAAGAACTTAGGACTTTTCATGACAACAAGACACAGCTGCTTCTGGCAACACCAATCTACTTCAAGGGGATGATGGGTATTGAAGAGGTTCCTTATGGAGTTTGCTTTTCATTTGGGCAAGAAACTGCTCTTGCCTGGACTGCTTGATGTTATGCTGCATGAACTGGACATGCAAAACCCACAGAAAATGACTACTAAACTTGCCAAAAAGTGAGACGGTCCTTCGAGGTTCCTGTTTCGTGAAAGAGTCTGCTAGACATTCTGCAGGACACAGAGGAAAGCAACTGATGAACTTTGCCAAAACAAGGCATAAGAGGTCTTCAAATTTCCTGCTTCATGGAAAAATCTCCCAGATGCTATGGGCCCATAGTCTGAAGATGGATGCTTCAATGTACAAATGAACTTTAAGCGACTGTCCAAGGAGCAAGATGTCTCTCTCATTTCTAGAGTTTTTGAAGTTGCCTATAATGCACTTCTTGTTAGCTTAGGTAATATTATATCCTGCTGGGGTCTTTGATGGAGTTGAAGAATAGTTATAATTATAGTTTTCCTTAGTTATGATAAAAGAGAGGTATAAATATTGTAACTGTAATTCTTGCCTGATAACTGTTTTATTATATATAATTTACTATGTTAAAGTCAAAGCCTTCCTTTTATTTGAACAATAAATGGGAAATGGTGTGGGAAGTCCTTCTGTATATCTGTTATTTTTATTGGTTAATGAATAAACTAAATGCTGGGAGAAAGTAGGTGGAATAAGGGAGATGCCATGTAGCCATTAAAGGAGAAAGATGCAAACTTCCAGCTGGAACCTTACTGGTAAACCACGAGCCTCATGGTAAAATATAAACTACAATATGTTAATTCAAGATGCAAGAGCTAGCTAGAAATATGCTTAAGCTATTTACCAGGCAGTGATTTAATTAATACAATTTCTGGGTGGCCAGGAATGAACAAGCAGTCTCTGCCAATAACCCTAGATTTCTATCACTAGATAAATGGTTAAGGAAACTATGGTGTATGATAAATTTTACGCAGTAGTAAGGAAAAATAAAATTGTGGTATATTCAAAAAATATTATGTGACTGGAAATTGTTATGTTAAGTAAGAAACATCACATGTGGAAAGACACAAGCTTGTTTCTCTTGCAAAAGTGTGTGTGTGCGTGTACTTAAAAATTACAAACTTAATTACAAAATTAAGAGGTGCTAAATAAAAATTTTTCTTTCTCATTGTTTCTTCTCTAGCTGTGAGTTAAACTGCTTTATTCTACCACATCCTATAATGTGCTGTATTAACACAGGACCAGGCCCAAAGTAATGGGGACCATGATCATAGACCTCCAAAGCTGGATCAACAAAAGCTGCCTCTCTTCAAAACTTGATTATCTCCAGGATATGGATTTATATGCATATATTAATACATATGGATTATACATTCTTATAGATGTATGAATTTGTATAATAGTCAAACTTTAGATGTTGGTTTCCTTCAGGGTTGATATTTTTTTATTTGAAAATTGTTAAAACTGTTTAGAAATGATGTTTTCACTTTGATGGATGGCATCTAACTCTCTTCGGCTGGGAAAGCTGTTTCCTAGAACTCTGAACTCACTTTGGGTAAATTTTAGGGGAATTCATGAAGGTGGGAACATTTCCTGTGACAGCCTGAATGACTTCTGGTTCACACTTCTAGAAAGAAGCACTTCAGGGTTCAAAGCAATGTTGAGGGAATAAAAGAGATATAACTGCATGCCTTGGTGAGGTCAAGTCGCCATCTGACCCCTCACCTTATCCCCTTAGTCTCCCACTATCCCCTCTGGACTCATCTAACCATTCATGGAAAAAGAAGCTCTAGGGGCTTGCTCTGCCCTTTTGACCTTTGCCCTCTACATTTTAGCCTAATAATGTAACTCGAGTAATTTTGTAAGTATTCAAGAAGGGACACTCTATAGTTTTACCCAGATTTCCAATTTATACTCAATAAAAAGTGGGTATAAATTACTTAAATTTCTGATACTCAAACATTTCTCACAGTTACAGTTTCCATCCAATGTTTGAAAGGTTTTGAATTACTGACTAAAAATTGGGAGACCTGGCTTCTTTTATTAATATCTAAATTAACTCAAGAGAAGAAGAGGAGGAGGAGGAAAGGGGAAGAAAGAAAAGGAGGAGCAAGAAAAAGAGGAGGAGGTAAGGAGGAAAAGGAGAAGGAGAAGAACAAGATGATGACTTTGAGTAGCTGGGGACAAATCCCTCTGCTGAGAAAATTACTGACTGTAGGTGCTCAGCCACGGGTCTTATTTTACAAACATGCGCAGCTACTGTAAGCATAGGTATTAATTTCAAATTTTAATATTTTTTGATTCAAAGAAGTTTCCTAATAAATGACATCTTACTTGCTTTAAACTTTGGACTTTAGCCGGGCGGTGGTGGTGCACGCCTTTAATCCCAGCACTCGGGAGGCAGAGGCAGGAGGATCTCTGTGAGTTCGAGGCCAGCCTGGTCTAGAAGAGCTAGTTCCAGGATAGGAACCAAAAAAGCTACGGAGAAACCCTGTCTCAAAAAAAAAATTGGACTTTATCAGTCATACTCTTAGACTATCTCCAAACTTTAGCCAAACTATTCCGAAATCATCTTTCTTATTTTTCCATTGCTCAGCATCTCATGAAAACATTAAGTCCTCTGAGGAAGTTTATTTGCAATTAGTCCTTATCATTTTGTCTGAGGAGGGAAAATTTGATGGGATCCTTTGTAATTACTCCAAGAGGCTAGTTAATAAAAGCCCCAATACAACTCTTAACTTAAACAGTCAATTTACTCAGAATCTATTTTAATTGCTAGTTAATCTAGTATAATAATGATTGTTCCTTCAACACCAGAGTAAATTGAGGCACATTAAAATTTATGTAAAATAGAAATCATCATATTGATTCTTAATGCCATCTCTTTACTAAGGGCAATGGCTTTGTAAGCAGATACTCAGGTTCTTCTTGCTGTTGGATGCATGCTGCTGTGCATGTCCATAGACTATAATAGAAAACGCTGGTTTTCAAGGAAGTCATGTTTTATTTTGGAAGGAGGAACACGTGGAAAGCAGTGTAAAACACACATGAAGTCCTTCTGCATATGTCCGAATGCCAGTTTAAAGGGAAGTGAATTAGCACTAGAGTGCCAATAAAAAGTTTAGGAAGTTGATCACTGACTCTTGACAATAATTTCCAGGGTGAGGCTTTTGGGGATGCTTTAGAAATGGCAAAGCATGGAGGCTGAGTGGGGAATGTTTTTCTAGCCAGTAGATTTTTGCAAAGCTTGTCTTTCAGGAACTCAGTCAATTCTCCTTTATTATTTTCTCTGCAAAATTCTGAAAGAAACTCAGCGGTATATTTAAATAGAATTAACCTAATTTTTGCTTGTATTTACGTATTTTATTTTATGTAGATCAGCATTTTGCCTTGCACCTGGGGAGGTCAGAATAGGGAGTCAGATTCCCTGGGCCTGGAGTTATGGATGCTTGTGGGCTGCCATGTGGGTTCTGTGAATTGAACCCAGGTCCTATGCAAGAACAACAAGTGTGCTTAACCACTGAGCCATCTCTCCAGCTCCCAAATTAAGTTGTTACTGCTAAAGGATGTGTGGGATCTAATGCTTTGTTTTATTTTATGTGCATGTGATGATACTGGAGAATGAGAGAATAGCTGATAATCATCTCATGTCTCAATTGAGTCTTGTCATCTTACTTCACTGAATGAAAGAGAAAGACTGAACTTGTTTTACCACATAAGACTGCCAGCATGCTAATAGTGACCTTAGGTGTTTACAGTCGCCATTCAAGTGCCTACGTCACAGGTTAAACAATATTTACTCATTACCTAGCCATTCAAGAACTGTCACAAGATAGTGGAGAATGAATATTTAGGATTGCAATGTTGAAAAAAAATTACAAGATATGAATTCCTCTGGAGATGGTCTAGATGGGAAATACGTCATGCAAGACATGTAAATTAGAATTAGTCCATCAGGGGACCTTGGCGGTTGCATAATCCAATTAAACAAATCCCTCCCTTAACACTACTAGAAAACGGCTCTGCTTTGTTTATGAAGCCTTTATAGTAGTATAGAATTCACTTTTCTGAGACATTCCATGCCAGACTTTTAGAATGTCTTTGCTTGTATCAAATGCCAATCAGCTGCCTAATTAAATCAGATAGAACTTTCCATTCTGGGGGCCCCGACATCTGAGGTACACCAGTGTCCTATCCCTGAGACCACAAAGTGTTCCTGTAGGTTCCCAGGACACCCCAGCCAAGGGGTGATTGGCAAGAGAAGCCTTCTATGCGTATTACCTCTGACATGTGATTTCCATAAAAGAAAAAATGGTGGCAAACACTGCTTTCCTTACAAAGTTAGTATAAACATCTACAGTGGTAACATATTAACACTAGTAGATACGATTGCTGCCATTGGTTTTACTTTCCCCCTTTAAGACCAGGACATAAAATACGTTTGATTTTATGAACTTTAATTTATGGAAAGCTAGTTTTTATATTGGCCCCGTCTCTTCCTTTGATGAAATACGAGTTCCTTCTGCATCTCTTTTTTTAACACTAGCTCAAAATTTTTTAACAGCTTAGTTGTTCCCTTGTGGACATCTACAGTGTGTTTGGGTTCCTTTTCCAATAAATAATCCTGACAGGTTCCCTCATCAGTAAGGTTGGCAAGTATGTCTTTGAGTGAGTTGAATAAAGGAACAGAGAAAAATATATTCCCGTTGAAAAACTGAATAGTGAGTCAACGAAGTCATGGCACACACATTCAGAACTAATAGCATAGTGAGATGCATTAAAATTGTGGGACAAGCCCATCTCAAAGAGGCTCAATTTTAAAGTCTGTGGAACCGTGCTATTGGTTTTTGTCACATGTTTGTGAAGTAAAATAAATGGTATTATTATTTGCTGTGTCACCTGAGGGTGCTGACCTGTTTCTCAAGCAACTGCAGCATTTATGTGAACCTCTTGCAAGCAGAAAATGCCATAGATACTGTCATCCTTTGCTCCTTAGACGGAATCATCCGATGATCTTAAATCACTCCGAGGGAGGTGCTGGACTGCTGGAGATGGTCCACAAAACATACATTTCCTAGATGTGTGGCTGTAAGCTGCTAAAGACTGCTCTGGTTTTAAAAGAGGGAAGGGGACAGTGCTGACTAAAGAAGTTAGCTCGTCCTATCTCAAGAGCCACAATCTCAGTAGTTACAACTGTGAATTTTCCTTGCCAAACCTGACCCATTCTCTTATGCTTTGCCCACTCCCAATCAGTTAGTAGAACATAACAGTCAGAATTGACTAAATACCGATGGCGTGGATGTGACTGCTATTTTATAATCCAGATAGTCTGTAAAGTTGAGGACTTTCACAGTAACCTCTAAAATTGGATGCCTTAAATGAGTCAAATAAAAAGTGTGGGAAAGGGCTTGGCAATAAAGAATACTGCTTTTGTTCTTTGATTTTCTATTTTACTATACCTTCAGCGGATACAAGATAATAGAAGTTGCAGGGGTTAAACTGGAGAACCGTTCCTCTCGGTGTTCACATTTTTGCCTATTTTACGGGAAAGGCGATGACTTCGGAAACACACTCCTGAACACTATTTCAAAAGCTACAATTTATTGAGTTTGTAATTTTGGTTGTGGTGTGCGGGGGAGAGCCCTGAATTCCTGTTGGTCTTCTTCCTCGTTTTAGAAAGAAGACTGATAAAATCTACTTTGAAAATGTGTTTTGACTATTAAATATGACAAAGTATGCAAATTGCTTGACGCACAGTTGGAATTAAATGTAGCGCTTGTTTCCCCAGTCTGTCTCTGGAATCCTGTGGCTGCTCTTGAGACTGGGAGGATGCGGGGGATGGGGAGGGAAAGGAGACACACTCATCTTAGGCCAGCGATTGAAGCTCCAGACAGGTAAATGCCTGGATGCAGGTAACTGTTTTCCAGAACGGCAAAATTCTGGAGGTGCCGGACAAAGTGAATTGAGGGTGCAAGGACCGCTCCTGAACTACAGCTCCCGGGATGCTCAGCAAAAGGGAGCACCCCGCCCCGCCCTGCCCCGCCCAGCCCGACTAGGCGGACGCCGCCCACCCAGCGGAACCCAGCAGGGAACACTGGTTACAAGTGCTGCGGCTGGGGAATAGCGGACTTTCTCTCAGGGAGCCAGGCGGAAGCGAGTGCTCCCGCTCCAGCTTCTTTGGGTAGCCAGAGCAGAAGGTAAGTGGTAAAGAGTGGGATGGGAGGTGGAGAGGAAGTAAGCAGAGTGGGGAGAGAGAGCTGAAGCCTAGAGCTATAAGGAGCCGCCGGTGCATGCACCCCCATTCCCCGCCCTAGGTGCCCGCAGGACCTCAGCGGATGCAGCCAGACTGCAGGTGCCTTGATGGGCCAAGAGTTCTCCAGGAGAACTGATTGATCCCACAGCCTGTTGGGGTCTCCCCTGTCGGGTGCTAGCAGCGGGTCCTGTAAACCGAGCGCTCTCAGCCTGCATCCCGCATCCCACACCCCTAGGTGGTCTCCTGCAGACTATCTTTCTTGTCTCTGTCAGTCTTGTCCATATTTTACTGCCTTTATTTGAGAAGCAGCGGATAGGGAAAAAGCTGCCTCCTGCTCTGGAGGTGCAATCTCATTAAGTGGGCTTTTAAACAGATCGGGGAGGGGGTAGGGAAAGGGAGGAAGAGACCTTTAGCTGGTCCCGTGGGATTATCCATCATCCACTGGTGCTAGAAACCTGGGAATACAGATCTGCAAATCCACTATACGGTTAGTCAGTGTCTCTCTCTCAGAGAGAGAGAGAGAGAGAGAGAGAGAGAGAGAGAGAGAGAGAGAGAGAGAGAGAGAGAGAGAGGATATGAATGAATGTCTCCCTGCTTTGTTATAAATTGGAAGTCTAGTTAGAGACCCTGCCTATTTTATCTAAAGGAGTCTAATGTGATTAGTTAATTATGCCAAAGGTTAATCAGAGCGACTCATGCCTGAGGGATCCATCTGTGAGGGTTTCTTTTCGGGAATTGATGAAAGTGGTCCCCATCGCTCGCTTCCCTCATTGAAGCATCCTTCAGCAGGGGCTTGTCCACTTGCTGATAGAAAACTGACTCCGTTATGGTTTTCTTGCACTTAGCACTGCGGGTTTGTTTTGTTTTGGTTTTTGTTGTTGTTTCACTTTTTGTATGTTCCGTGCACAGGAGGGTAGGGACTTGAAGTACAGTAGAAAACATGTCGATTTTCTTTTCTGCTCTGTGAGTTGCCTGACTCCCTTTGGTGAGGCTTGCTTGTGTACCTCTGTGACAGGGGATTTTGACTGGTAATCCTCCAGCCATGGGTTAAAGTTAATCACCACTCTGGATTGAAATAAAAACAAAGGGAATCCTTGACTAAGCCCACTATATTTATTAAGAATGGAGAGTGGGTTTTTATTCCCCAGGAAGCTAGCAGAGGCAAGAAAAGATGGGCAGATGGCTTTCTGTTCCACAGAGCTCCATCCTATCGAGGCTCTCGGTGCAGTGGAGAAGAGGGAGTGCCATGGACACAGAGCCTCAACTGTAGCTTTGGAAACTGTTTCTCCCTTCTTTGCCTCTATTCAGTGCTATGTGTTTATCGTTTCTTTTTCTCCCCTCTCAACTTACTTGTACCCTGAGTATGTAAACACTTCGGGGGGGGGGCGCTTTCTTGTGCTTGTATGTTAGTTAGCAAACTGTAGGGAGGAGATTTAACTCAGACCCACTGAGATTTTTGCAAGCGAGAGCAGCAGGCGCTCATGGGAAACGGGTAGTATGTATGTGTGAAGTGGACTGGCTCGCTGAGTTTTTGCAGAGACCACAGTGAAGTGTGTAAGCTGCCCCTGTTGAACAGGGAGCGGACTAAGCCAAGAAGTGCATATGGCTATATTAACACGGGGCCCCAGGGCTGTGTGTAGTGGTCACTAGATACCTGCATAGGGGAATCACTAGTCCTGATGCCTCTTTGGTCACTGGCTGATTAAGTCATCCTTTCCATTCACTTCCTAGCTGCCAAGTCAAGATGCTGACTCAGCAGCACCCAGCTGATAGGAGCATGCGTTCATTAAAGCTAATCTGTATTAGAATCTGTTTCCGGACTGGAGTATAAACATGTAGTCTAATTGAATCGTTTAGAAGTCTGTGATTGCTGGAGGCCTCCAGAAATCCGGCAGTCTGCTAAAGAGGGCCCTGCCTTTCTCATTTGTATCTCGACAGGAAACTTGACATCTCCTCTGAGGGATTCTGTCACGGGAAAGTGTGAGTCCCTGGATAAATTTGGCTTGGTGACGGCAGTGTGCTCTCCCCCAGGGATACTGCCACTTCCTCTTTGTTCCTTCTCCACCCAGACCTGAGTTTCTCCCTGCTAACCCTGTGAAAAACCAGAAGATTTTTCCTTTTCATGCTCTTCAGCCACCAGGTTCCCTGTCTCATGTGCCTCCCTCTCATGAGGAACTGAGGCTAAGGTGTCCTTAACCAGCCATGGCTGTAAAGGAAACAGGGACCAGAGGAGCGGGCTTCTCTCTAGTACAGGCTTAGATTCTGCTGGGTTCTTATCTGCGTTGCCACTGGCAGAATTTCTGGAAATTGCTGCTGCAGGAATTCTAACCAGCTCCCATGGAGCTCCTCTCTCTGACTAAGAGGAACAGCCCAGAGGACTTGTGCAATACTCTGGACTGGACTTCAGGAGGGACTCTTGGTGACCAGGTAGAGGGGACAGCCATCAGAGCTGCTCTTCACTCACAGGAAAACTGTATACCCACACCAAGAGCAGCTGAAGTGGAAGTGTCTAGACTTAGCCCTTCTCTGGCATCCCCAACCTCCTTGCTCCAAGACAATGCTACTCAGCCAAGGTTTTTCCCACAAGGACCTCCTGACTCAGGGAACAACCAAGTGATGGCAGATCGTAAAGTCTGCGATTGTTGCAGCCAGGAATTAGAAACTTCTTTTACTTATGTGGATGAGAATGTCAACTTAGAGCAGAGAAGTCAGAGGTCCCCGTCAGCCAAAGGTGGCAATCACCCTGGAGATCTTGGCTGGGGAAACGCTAACGAATGGTCCCAGGAGGCTGCCATTTCTTTGATCTCCGAAGATGAAGATGACGCAAGTTCGGAAGCCACATCTTCAGGGAAGTCCGTAGACTATGGCTTCATCAGTGCCATCTTGTTCTTGGTCACCGGTATCTTGCTGGTGATCATTTCTTATATCGTCCCTCGGGAGGTGACAGTGGATCCCAACACGGTGGCCGCCAGGGAGATGGAGCGCCTAGAAAAGGAGAGTGCGAGGCTAGGCGCACACCTGGACCGCTGCGTGATCGCGGGACTCTGCCTGCTCACGCTCGGGGGAGTCGTCCTCTCCTGTTTGCTCATGATGTCCATGTGGAAGGGGGAGCTCTATCGTAGAAACAGATTTGCCTCTTCCAAAGAGTCCGCCAAGCTTTATGGTTCTTTCAACTTCAGGGTGAAAGCCAGCGCTAATGAGAACACCCTGGAGCTGTCCTTGGTGGAGGAAGACAACCTTGCTGTCCAGAGTTAACCCTGAACTTAGTGAGAGACAACTGTGCATTCTATGTGAAAAATAATAATAATAATAATAGTAAGTCGACAGTGTCCTTGGTTTGTTTGGCGAGAAAAGTTTTCTTTGGTTGTTGTTGTTTTTTCCACCTCCCCCAAACCAGCCAGTGTTTTGTTTCCGTGAATCTTTTATTAAGAAAGGCTGTGTACAATGTCAAAGAAACCATGGCCATCTCTGTCTGACTCAAAACCGAAAACTAATTCAGCTGGAATGACCATGAATTTCCACTTCTGCAGAGAAATACTTCCACTGACCTAATATACAAGTGTTTTCTTTTACATAAACATGGACATTATTATTGGGTACTAGAAGGGCTCCTGCACAATGGGATCACATGGCAATCTTTTCTGTGAAACACAAGCACTACTTAAACAGGAAGGCTTACATTTAATTCCCAAGGTGCTTTTCTATTTATTTTGCTAAATTTGTATTCCTGTAATTTGGTTAAACACAAAGTGTAGACTTTGGGAGTGTGAGTGTTTTGAAACTTGAGGATAATGATTCATTTTTAAAAGCTATAAAATGCTATATTTTAAATTATTACTATATTTAGAAATGTCAACCTATGTCATTAATATGCACCTTCTCATAAAGGAAATTGTATAAATCGTCTTCAGACATACAGGAAGTTAACTGTTAGCATAAGGTGTTTTCCTTAAGCCTTTGTTCCCATGAATGAAGTAGAATACTTGCTGATACCTAGTTTGTATCCTTGTGGATTTACCTTCAGCCTGATGACCTGTGCCCTTGAAAGCTTTACCAGTTCTCATAAACGTATGGTAAAGGATTAGACTTTAAAAATGTATCTCCTGGCAGTCAGACATCCAGCCGGGCCTGAGTCATGAGTAGGCCTGGCAGTCTCCCCAGGTGACATTTGGTGGTGGTGGTTTGGAGAGCGCCTTCAGGATAATTGCAGCTAGACTCCTGGGAACGATGCCTAGCACAAGTCATTACTTAAAGAGTCCTTAAGCCTATAGCCAAAATCTTACACTGGAAAGAGAAAAATCAAACCCATTAATTTAGTGGGAGTTATGCTCGTTGCTATTCCTGATTCCCCCTAACAAGGTCTAGACATCATCCTGAAGACCTTCTACTTCATTCCCTTAAGGACCACTTTCTTCTCTCCTCAAGTGAAAATGTTTAGTGTATGGCAGGTACTGTGAGCAAGGTGGTCAGGAAAGGGATGGGAAATACAGCCTAGGAAAGATCTGGAATTGCACTGAGGTTCTTTGATGTGGCCCTGCCCTTCTGCTTAGGTGTTTTATTAGTTTATTACAAAGACAAGTGAGTTTACTTTTAAAGAGGACCGGAGCCAGAGACACGTGTGAGTGATGGGAGGAGCTAGTGAGAAAGGGATTTTGTTGGAGATTCTTAAGTTCAGTGAAGTCTAATGGAGATGCCTGTGTTGTTATTGAGGACTGTGGGTGAGCTGTATGAGTTTGCGCATCTGTGTGAATGAGCTCCGGTGGATACCAGAACCATTGTTGAGTTAGCTTTGTTAAAAGTTAAAGGAAAACAGTAATGGAGGATGAGGTAGGGATGGCAAGCATTGCCCCAGAATACTTAGGCAGAAGTAAGGAGAGTGTGGGAACTATGGATAATAGCCCCACAGCCACACCTTGTAAAATTAAGCCCTTGGTCATGAGGTGCTGGCTTACTAAGCCACAAAGTACTAGAAGGAACATACATTTTGTTTGCTGTAGCCAGTCCTTTGTGCTTTGTTTTTCAGTGGCTCTCGGGTCATCTGTGCCGAAGGCACATCCCAGAGGCATAAACCTTACCTTCTCGGGGCTTATTCCTCTTAGATTGCTAATCAGCTTGAGGGACCACTTTGGAGACGTTGAAGTAAAAAGGGAATCGTCTACTTCCGTGCGTGAGTAGGTCTGATCTGGGTTCAAACAGCAAGCACAAAACTTGTAAAAATAATATTTAAACCAATTTAAAACCAGGCCTGATGAGTCATGCCTTGATTCTAACACTTGAAGAAGATCAATGCAAGGTCAAGGCCAGCTTGGACTACAGAGTGGGTTCCAAGGCAATCTGGGATATAAAGTGAGACTGTCTCAAAAAATACAATAACCTCTTCGTGTTTATTTATATGAGACCTCCGAGTTTTGTTTTGATCTATTTGTAAACCATAATGAATTAGTTGCGTAGCAAATTAAACAGAACTAATCTGTGGTCCAATTTTCAGTTCTTGATGAGCTTGAAAGCAAGCAAGAAGGCTGTCTTTTCGGTCCCAGAAAACGGATGATAACAGAAGCAAAAAGTCAGAGTTCTTTAATAGAAGACAAGTTATTGAACTCACTATGCTGCTAAATCATATAGATAGACTGTAAAGTCACCTCTTTTTAAAATACCATTTCGGAAAAGAAGATTTTAAATTGAAAGTAAGCAAATGCTTATTTCCACATTATCTAAAACTGCTCCAACAGTTTTAGAATGAGCATGATACTCAAGGTTCTTCTGATGGGAGCGAAGGCCATTACACCCAAAGGGACCAATTGAGAAATTCACCTAGATGCTTTCTTTAGGCTGTGCTGATGTAAATCTAATAATTACCTTAATCTGCTTTCCTCCAGGCACTCTATTTGTGTTGCCCTCACCCATTCTGTTAGTGCTTTTCTGTGAGCTGATTTCCTGAATTTAAAATGAAACTAAGGATTATGGATATGACTCAGGGGTACAGTGTTTATTTAGCATGTGTGAGACCCTTAGCAGAGCCCTCAGCACTATAAAAAAAAAAACAATAAAGATAAAGGTAAAACAGGCAAAGAAAAATTGTGGACTTTCTGCACTGTTGATTTCAATACAATATAAGTGGTTTGGGTACTAGAATTGCTTTGGCCTGACCATGTGCGAAATCAGACATCGAGCAGGCTGACAGACGCTGCTGATCTTGGATCTTCCTTGGGCTTTGTGGATTATCTCTTCCACATGATGCCAGTTTTTATCTGTACAAGCTTCACACGAATAACAGGCAGTGTAGCTTCCTAATATTTCTGATAAACTGTTTCCTTTGGGGGCATTGGAAACTGCTGTAGAACTGGTGTAGCTCTCTTTGCAATGACGTTTCTTTGCCAGCCATTTGCAGCTCCTGATGTGACCCCACAATATGAGGCACTGACCTTACATGTGAAGCAGTTTTCTATCCCAGTGTCTTCCTAGGTATCTGATCTGTGATTTCGAAGAATAGAAGGCTGCTGAGAACCATCAACTTCTCTCTGGCCAGAGTGTTTTCACCCATGCGACTACTGGGACCCTTAATTCTGTAAAACCCAGCTACGTACCTTGATATCAAAATGTGGAAGCCCATCATCCCCTTTTGAAAAATCTGTTTTGAGGCCTAATTTGATCCCAGCTAGCACAAGTCTTTCAAGACACAATCATAAACAAAGTGCCATACCACAGTATTTGCACTGCCCTTTCCTTTGTCTCTAGGGTGAAGGCAGGTGAATGGAAGTGCACTGTGATAATTTTGTATCAAGAATTAGTTATCTGAGCACACACACACACACACACACACACACACACACACACACCCACATGTTTTAAGTATTTTTAAATATCTTTTCAATAAGAAAGCATCCTAACAATTCCAAAATGCACATTCTGGTCTTCCTCTCTCAATATGAAACTCTTGTCTGGATTAATGGTCAGAGCCAACGAGAAGACCTCTATGTATCTGCTAGAAGAATTTTCCAGCTGAAAATCTGATTCTATTGCAGCAGCTCAAGCTGCCACAAAGGGGTGGCCTGACAGAAGAAATTCACAACGCTTGTGCCCTTGGCAGCAGGGTACACTATCTTTCTCTAGGTCTAAGTGCACCAAAGAATAAAATGCATCCTTATGGTTTTCTAGAATTGCTTTAGCTTTGTTAAAACCAGGCTAAATAGTCGTCATGACGTGGAGAATTAAAATGAAGCCTCAGTGGGCTTTCCCCAGCACTCAGAAACTCGTAAAACAGGTAAATAATAATGTTGACTTTCAGACTCTTTGAAAATATACCATTTTATGGTCCACACAACAATTCTATAAAATCTCCCTTTTAGCTTTTATGGGCATTCACCTTTGGAATTAATTTGCCTGACTGACATCAACACTGTCAAACGGAAGGTGCTCGTGCAAACGCACAGACTTGCTTTCAAAAATCCATGACGTAACTTAAAAGCATAATCTTGGCTTCTGTTAGTTAAGTATGCAGGTTGCTGTGTGGAAGCCTGTATATATGTTAGGGTATGTTTTATAGGTACAGAACTTTAATATTCCTAAGCTATTCGTAGCTAGTCTTTTTATTGGAATATGGCATGTTTTAATGTTGATTTTGTGAACAAGAAGTCTTTCATGGGTATCTAATAAAGAATTTGGGATCAACATCAGAATGAGATGCTATAAATTCATAAGCCTGTTTGTTTGTTCAGAGTCCCACACATGCTTTTTTGGTTTATTTTTTAACCTTTCAATTACAAGTTCATAAATGTGTGTAATATTTATAAATTATTTTAATTTACTGTTCTCTTACCTAGAAATGTGGACAACACTCTCTTTGGCTCTAAAGTTTAGTGACTCCCCTGTGGTTTGGAAACAGCTAGTCTTACTTCTCCTTGCTGTCTGATTGTTTCTCACATAGACTGTAAACAAATTTGAGTATGAAGGCAAAGATGAATCCTTCCTTAGCAGTGTATTTCTCTGTGATTCTTTCCTGGCTTTTTATCCTACTTTTCTTGCCAACTCAAAGTGATGTTGAATGTGTATTTTTTGATATAAAGGTGGTCTTGGAAGATGATGGGCTTTTTCCTCACGGCATTGGCGCCTCACATCTTAGTAGTGTGTCCTATAATTTTGAAATAAAAATATTTATTGAGATGGCTTACTGTGTTCAGCTTTTATTGAAGTCTAATATAATACACATTTGGTCTTTTAAACTTATTTTTAAAATTAATCTTATATAAGAAAAACTAAAAGTCAAGTGTAACGTTCTTCTCGCTATCCTATCACTAAACTATGCCTCACTATTTTTGCTTTGTATGCATGAAATAGTGAAAGCTATTTTGTGTGTGTGTGTGTGTGTGTGTGTGTGTGTGTGTGTGTGTGTGTGTGCTATTTAGAGTTCTCTAAATTACCTGGTATTGAACTCAGAGTATGAATTGCATGATGTTTTTAAGAACCTTTCAAGAACACTCACCTGAAAATCCAAGGTTTTATACCTCAGCCAGCATGGCTTACTGCCTTTACCAGAGTAGGAAATCTAGGTAGGGGTGGCGAGAAAGGCAATGAAGAAAGGGCAGACATACAGACACATGTACTGGGTTCAAGTGGGCTACCTGCACTTTGATGGAATGGTACCAACTACCAAAACAACCCAGGACCTCACCATGCTTGTTACGTCCAGAGCAAAGAAAGGAGTTAGCCAGTCTCTCCAGGAGAACCCTGTAAGTGAGTGGTCTCCAGCTGTAAACATCCAGGAGGAGGAAGCTTCAGTTGCTGCTCTATGCACACAGTGATTATTCATTTGTAAACACTAGTACTTGAACCTATAACTTTGCTCAAAAAGTAAATTTTAGTACTTGGACCAAGGTTTTGCCTTCCTGATCTTGACTGGAGAGAGGCTTTACCAGTTTCCCATGCATCCAGTCCTTGATCTATGACATGCGGTGCCCATGTCAAAATATGCAATCATTTAAGATGTCTTTCACTCCCTATTCATTCTCTCAAGGCTTTCTCATATCCTCATAGCAGGAAATATTCAACTACATTATATTTCTTCTCTTAATCTTTTCAATTGAATTTTGATATCCATTTTCTTTATATTCCTTATTATGTATAAGTGTTGTCAAGGTCAGTTGATTCTAAAAAGAGAATTGGAATTAAGTGTGTGTATATACAAATATATATGTATATATGTATCAAGATTCTTGCTTATCATTACAAAGAAAGATTTAGTTATTGCCACATTTGTATTTATAAAATGTTGTTTGTTTTGTTAACTAACTGTCATCATTCAGGATGTGTTAAGACAGATAAATCTCATCGTCTTCTTACAATATGGTCCTTGCAGGTCACATACAGGACAGTCTCAAGGGCTTGGTATGATGTTGCCCCTCTTTATAGATGTTGTTGTTATCAAAACCAGAGAGTAAAGGAGATTTTCAAGGTAGCAAACAGGTACTCCATCCACATACAACTTTGAAGTCTCAGCTAGATATAGGGCCCTGTGCCAGCCAATAAACATGATGTTAAATGATTTCACAAAAGTATATAATTCTAAGAAGTTAAAGAAATTCTAAAAAGTAGAAAATGATGATTTAGAACTTTTTTCACTGACAAACTGATTTTTATTCAAAGTTAGAAGAACTGTTATCTAAGAAAGAAAATCTGTTTATGATATTTTACTTTATAGTTATCATTATTAAAATGGTTCTAATAAACCTACATAGGCAGTTTTCCTTTAGTGCTCTTATGTAGTCTTTAGGGTGGAATCCTGGGAGAAGTAGCCATGTCTGAATGATTATTTTGCATTCACGTAGTGTATTGGCACTGTCTCACCAGCACATAATGCAATAAGTGTCAGAACCAAGAAGAAGACACAAGTCTTGAAGCTTGAATGACAGTTCTGGTCTTCCCTTGTCTAGTTGTCTGAGCCATAGTTTCATTGTCTATATAACATGGTGACATTTGCCTTCTGGGATGTTGACGAAACTCAAATTTTTCTCTATGATAGACTGTTTTTCTTCTCCCTGTCCCTTCTCCCCATCTTTCTGTTTGCTCCATAATTCTTTTATCCTGTTCTTTTTTACTCTCCTCCTTTCTCCCCACCTTTCTCCCGTGATCACAATCATCGTTATCATTGTCCATACAAGGGTATTCATCAAGTATGATGCTAGAATTACTCAAGTGCCTCATGCTTTCATGTTAGAAACATTCCTATAACACCTTTTTTTTTTTTGCATGAAAAAAAGAATGTAGACATTGTCTCTTGCTTAATTTCAGAGTATCATGTGTGGAACAATTTATATTCACGTTCTCCAGATCTTGAGCAGCTAGAGCTCTATCTGTCTGTTCTGTGGCAGGAAATTCAGTTATTGACTGAATAGAAGAATTTTACCATAAAGAAATTGTAAAACAAATCCTTTTGTTTGGTTGAAAGACCCCATTCCCCTTCCCTTCTCCTTCTCCTCTTCCCCTTCTTTTGTCTACATTTGCATCATTGAAACCTAAAAGATTATGTCATGTGATCACTCTGGCAAAACCCTTTTATTCACTTAGCCAGACTCAGAGTGCAATGTGCTTCAATTTATCTTTGACTTTTATTTTACCTTGCCAAACTATCAAAAATTGCTTTGGAATACAAATGATATTAAGAAAAATTGCAACTCCAGGACAGCCAAGGATACATAGAGAAACGCTGTCTCAACAACAAAAGCAACAAAATGTGTATGTATGTATGTATATATATATATATATATATATATATATATATATATTAAAAATGAATGAATGAATGACGAAGAAAGAAAAAGAAAAATTGCTACAAATTGATCTCATTATCTCCTGGATAATTAATAAAGTATTTAGCAGTACCTTCTACTGCTAAGTGGATTCACGGCAAGGAAACCAGGGCAGCGGAGCAAGAAGAAAGCAGAGCCTGCACCTGCCTTCAATAATATCTTCTACAAATGATGAGTTCAAAAGGGAATTTCCTGGTAGCAGATGGAATGAAAGGGACTGGGGCGATGAGTGCTAGATTCTAAATAGTGAGACACGAGGCTTCAAGACTGAGGTTAAAACTCCATCAATATGGAGACCGTATGTTATAGATCACTTTAGAGACAGAGCTGCTGAGTATAATTTCAAAAGAGAATCACTAAGCTGAGGAAGGGAAGCTCTTGAGTCAGGAGGATAATTCAGGTCTGGAGAAAAGAAAATTTGATTATGAGCATTGGCCCAGAGAACTGACAGAAAAAAAAAAGTGGTGGAAACATGGATATTAAGAAACTTGACTGTCAAACCATGGCCTTCTGCCCATTTGAACTTCAGAAAACAACTGTTAACCAGTATTGTGCTAGTAGGAAACACGCTGGGAAATGCATCTGGCCTTCAAGCAAAGCTGCTCCTAAATACCCATTTAGATGTGGTTCTGGAGAATTGAAGACAACAGACTTCCTGAGGCTCCGAGAAGATCAGTAGGCAGCCAAGTGCATTCCAGAAAGCAGAAAAGGTCCAGATAAAAGAATTTACCCACGCCCCACTTAGAAGAGCTGCAAAATTCCTGCCTGGCAAATCTCAGCACTTTCGCTGACCAGTAGCTAGGTGAAGAGGGTTTCTTGTGGTTGCCACGCCCCTGTTCCATCCTCCTGTACTTTCTATGCAGCATAACTTATCTCATTTGTTTACAGTTTGTCCGATCACATGACAAGCCATCTCAACCCTATGAAGAAGATTGTGTATTTGGGGGTGGGGGTGATATTAGCTTGGGACTTGTAAGGAGTATGCAGATTGGACTTTAACTTGGATATTTGGTCAGTGCAAAATGTAGAAAAGACACATCTTCCTTTCTTTTTACAGAGTTGTTGCAAGAGAACTTCTGTAAAAACTAGGACTGTATTTCCCAGCTTTCTTTGCACTTAAATGGGTCCAAATGACTATCTATGAACAATGATGTATGCCAGTTCCTTGCTAATGTGGTCATAAACCAGCCTGTCCCTGCTCACATTTCTCCCCAGTAAGCTCACTGCCTGTGCTCTATGAGACTCTGCTGAAGACAGGACTCCTCTAAGGCTTTGGGTAGGGAGATGTTTAGTCCATATTCACTCAAGAGAATCTGTCCTCACATAGCTCCCATGTCCACTCTAATTCAATAGCTAGCAGGAAGACAAGGAAGGCTTGGAGAATTTTATGGGACCTGTCTGCATTCAGTAGGTCAGCTGTCAATATTGCCACAATGAATTGCAAGGGATGCTGGGTGTGTCCAACATTGTGTCCATGAAAGGAGATATGGGTGCAGTTGACGGCTAGTCTATGACACATGTATGGCCTGCCTACAGGTAATTTCTTATTCAGTATTTATATGCCTAATGATTCTTCATTTTTGCTTGTCTTTCTAGGTCACTAAAAACATTTGGCCTTTTTCTTGTTTCAAGTGGATTAGATTAGGTAATGCATGTTGAAATCTGAATTTGTAGCATGTTCAGTGTAACAGTTTGTATGTGGTTATGTAACAAGTTATTCCAAAAACTAGTAGCTTAAAAAATAACCAAGCTTTTACGCCATAGGTTTTCTATTGCTTATGCATTTGGGACCAGGTGGATTCTGTGGTTCTGGCTCAGAGTGACTCATCAAGCTTCAGCCTTTTCTCTCTTCTCTCTGTGTGTCTGATAAGTATGTGCATGTTTATGTGTGTGTGCATGAGTGACTGTTGGGACATGTGTGCCATGATATGTGTGTGGACCTTAGAGGTTGATTCTTGCCTTTCACTTTGTTTTAGACAGGTCCTCGTTTAGCTGTGTTGAAATAGGAGCAGAGGGCTACGTTCCGGCACCTGGCCGCCCGCACTACTAGCTTTACCCGAAATAATTACATGGAAACTGTATTCTTTTAAATACCGCTTGGCCCATTTCTATCCAGCCTCTTCTAGGCTAGCTCTCGCACCTGGACTAGCCCATTTCTAATAATCTGCTGTAGCCCACGAGCTGGCTTACCAGGAATGATCTTAACCTGCGTCTGCCTGGAGTGGGAGAGTCATGGCGACTCCTTGACTCAGCTTCTTTCTCCCAGTATTCTGTTCTGTTTACTCCTCCCACCTATGTTTTAACCTATGAGGGCAAAGCAGTTTCTTTATTGCTTAACCAATGAAATCAACAGATTGATATATGACACTCCCACATCATAGCTGCCTAAATTTTACAGGTGTTCTGGGTTTTGAACTCAAGTTCTCATGCTTGCTGGCAAGCATTACTGATCCACTCAACTTCCAACGCAGTTGGTGTACTTACATGGGTGACAAGTCAGTGCCTGGGACCTCAGCCAGATCCCTTGCTACAGTGACTTCACGTACATGACTTCTTGCTTTTATGGCATGGTTACTGGGTTTCTCTAAGACTATGATCTAAGATGGAAAGAAGGAAACTATAAAGATTAATTTTTGTGGCCTGGTTTAAAATAAGGAACTGATCTATGATGTTCCAGTCATTAAAGGTGGTGCTATATCTATCCCATAGTTCTGAAGACAGGAATATGATGCCACATTTTGAAAGGAGGAATAGCATAAAAGATTTGTAAGTTTGTTAAAAAAAAAATTACACCCAATATTATGACCTTTTTACTAAATCCTTTTATCCTTTTTGTTATTAATATATTACTTTCCACTTAACTCTTACTTTAATATTTCTATTTTAATTCCTATTTTTAGGAAAGATAATTGTATCTTATTTCATATACAGTAACAACATATTACATTTGATCTTATAAAAAGTCAGGACTGACTATGGACCTTTCAGACAAAATCAGGCTGTCATGTCGAAATGGAAAGGGTCCGAATCCAGAGAGTGGGCTAGAACAAAGTTCATTAACTGCCCTCAAATAAAGAGCTGTTCACTCCATTTCAAAATATAAGATATAGATATCATGAAATAGGAGCTCTGGCTCTAATCCCTTTCCTTTTTCGTCAAAAATCTGACCACTACTCAATCAAAACTTCCATATTATAGCTGTTGGGTATGTGAGCAATCATTCATACAGCTAATTAAAATAATGTATGAAGTTTAGAGAATTGACACTTCACAATAAGAATCAGTACTAGTGACAAACTATGGGTGCCAAGATTACTCATTCAATCCCCAGAACAATGACATGAGCATGCTCTTTAGGCAGACCTCATGTGAAAAGCCATGTTCTTTGTGCTTCCAATGGGCTACGGTTTGCATGGATAGTGCTGCTGATACCCGAACTGCCTGCCATCGCTGTGCCAAGCCCTCCCACTGAGAACACACAGCATCGGGCTCCCCTTTCTTCGGATGACCCAACTTTCAGTTTGTGCTCTACAGTTTACCCAGTTTACATACAGTTTAATCTGCTGTATGTTGACCACTAATCATTTCATGCTGTATTTTTTCCTTTTATTATTTAAATTTTCATACTCTGTATGTAATCTCGTTTTCCCTTCACTCAACTCCTCCCATACCCTCCGAACTTTAGCCGTTTCTGTTCTGAGTAGATTTAAACTCTGGGAGGGTAAGGCCATGCAGTGCTAATGAGCCCTTTATCCTGATTTTCAGTATGAGAAATAACCCAAAAGAAGAAAAATCTTAGATCAGGTTTGAAAATATGGCCCAAAGAACAGTGCAAAAAGAGTTGTAAATTCTTGGCAAGCCACAGGCTAAGCTGTGACTCTATAACAACATGAAGTAGTTATGATAATTATTCTATAGAAATATTCACTTGAATATGAAATGAAAATATAAAAAATATTAAACTAATTCAGATTTCAACAACAAATTTGGAACATTTTAAGTGTTAACTAGCTTATAATAGAAAATATATAGGACTAATTTTAAATGTAGCTCCAAAAAAGTTTCAGCTAAAATATTAAACTAATAAACATTTCACTATCATAGTTAGAAAATGTGTTACTGTGAACATTGTTCTTATAACACTTCATAGGAGTATTAATGAATTTTATTCTGGAACAGAGTATATGTTTGAAACCCTTGAAAGATCCCTTCTCTGAAGCATCCTCACTTCAAAAGGAGAAACTGGAAACACTAACTACTGAACCATAGGGAGACTGCTGAACTCACACAACGGATACTGTGCAATTGTCAAGCAATTTTAAAGATTTTTTTCAGGTTATGAAGATGTTCATAAAATAAAATTAAGTAATCAAATCAGTGATATTGGGTTTTTCCTTAGACAGCATCCTTCCAATTACAAGCTACATATGATTGATGCATGCAGAAGACAATGACAGATACACGATGGAATGGATCAAGAGTGAGGTTTTTTGATTGTTGTTTTTTTTCCTTTTGCTCTATGTTTTAATTTCTTTTTGTTCTTTTTGTTTTAAATTACAGTTTAAACTGTAATTTAAATTTTCAACAAATATTTATGGAACTCTCAAAGCATGCCACTTTGAACTAAATAAATTTATAAATACAAGCGCATGTTTTACTTAGCTCTCATAAAAAGCCCGCGAGATAAAGCACTATTGTCTCCTCGATTGTGCTGGTGATGAGGCTGAACCAGAGCAGGATTTAAATGTGTCCCAAAGGTTCCACAGCTAGGAAGTCCTACAAACACTAACCCATGCACTACATAAACTACAGTGTGCTTAGCAAAGGTGTTTGAAATTGGGAAGGAAAATAATGTACGGAAAGAAGATGAATTATGAATTCATCATTTTACTTCTATGGGTTATTGAAAGGATTTTATAAAATGAAGATTCAGTTGTCCATTAAGAAAACTATTCTGATGTCCAAGAATGCTGCAATTGTCAGAGTTACAAGAACGGACATGGAGAATCGATTGTGAGATTTTTTTTTTTCGGTGTTGCATAGTTCTGACTTCATGCCGAGGGAGGATGGAAGCTCTCAAAGTCTCTCCCTCTGCCAGTTCTGTGAGTCAGTGATTCATGAAATCATAAAGCAAGGTTATATGACCTAATTTGATCTCTAATCACATTTATATTCTTATCCTTAAATTAGTCATACAGAAGAGACTGTTTTCTATGAACTTGACCCTTAGTTTTGCCTGCAACGTAGAATAATGAAAACACACAATCTATGAGGAGAGTCCACTTCTCGCTAATTTTTCTTCCCAGACTTGAATAATCCAACTGAAGAAAATATAGCAAGAACGACATGTCAGCACATTGTCAGGTAAGTATAGGAACTACTCCATATAAATAGCTGCCATGAATAATTTAGCTGGGACTTGATGGCATTATCTGCCGTGAATGCTATTGCAGTTTTTTTTTCCTCTTCTGGGGCTTTTACAACTTCAGATTTTGTGTCCTAATATATGTCAGGGCTGAAGAAATAGCTGCTGAACAATCAAAGTGTTCTAATGTGACAAGACACCTATAATTATCCTGAGAAATTAGTAACATTTGTTGTCCTTTATCCGGTGATAGCAATAAAACAGGTTGGGAGAAAAAAATCGCAATTCTTTCCTCACTGTGCTATTAGACTTCCCTATTTTATAATAGTGGGTCACAAAAGATTTTTTTTCTTCACAGACTGACCATCCTCTTGATCTGCTCTGTGTTCTGGAAAACTCAAGACATTCATCTATAAGCCATTCAGAAGATGGAAATCTATCAGATAAAGTCTTAGTAAAAAATAAAAGTCAAATCAGGGGAAAACCGTATGTGAAGAGTTGACCTTACAAACTGTGAAAGAGCTACAGCGTGACGTGGCAAGGTTCCATGAACCATCTTTGTAGGAAGCTGCGATGCCAAGCTAAGAAAGGATGCGGGAAAGGAGTTAGGAATTAACACAGAAAGTACTATTTAGCTAACTTAGTCACTTACTCTTGTGTTAAAGCTGAAAGAAAACTTGTCAAACAAAATGGAGCTTGAAAAATACTTTTTAACTTATAAAATTTAATTTATATATCATGATGTTTAGAAATACATATACATGGGGGGGGTTAAGTCAAGCAATTTCACAGAAGTCTTTCATATAGGATCACTTCTTTGATAAGAATATTTAAAATCTACTTAACGATTTTCAAAAAGATAAATTAATGGATATAGTCACTATCTTTTGCAGCAATGTGTTTGAATTTATTTCTTATTGAAATGTGATTTTGTTCTTTAATCTGCATCTCTACTCCTCCGTACTCCACAGCCTCTATAAACCACCCGTCTACTTTCAAACCTAACTATTTAGCTGAAAATTTTCAACCATTTTCAGATCCTACACATTGAATACCTGGCTTGCTTTGCTTAATACAAACTCCTCCAGCTTCATGTTTTTTGTCAACTATAAGATTTCCTTTTCCTTTTCTCCCCTGAATAATATTCCATGGTGTGTGCCACCTTTACATTAATCAATCAATCAACGATGGACATACATATGCTCTGATAACCTCCTAGAACAATTCAGCAATGAACATGAACTGTAGATGCATGTTCCCTGTGTTGACTTCATTTCATTTTTCCCCAGTAGTGATCAGAGTCACATGATCACCCTACTTTTAAAATTTCTTGAGAAACCTTCCCACTTGTTTACAATAAATGTGTCAATAAACCTTGCAATCAACAAAGGTGAGGAGGCAAGAATGCTTTTGTCTCCATGTCCTTGTCAACAATAATCATTGTTCATCTTTTTTCTGACAGTCATTCTAAAAGTTATCAAAATTTCCCCAAACTCTTCATGTCAATGCTACTTAGATGCAACATGACTACTATGCATTTATTCTAGAAAGATGAAGAAAACATTTGTTTGAGTTTTGACCTATAGGGAGGGATCCTAGAAAAATGGGCTAAAAACACAGTTTACATTAATGCTCCCTCAGAGCACACGATTCTTCTGTTTAGCTGAAATAGAAAAAAAAAAAACAAACAAACAAACCTGAAGCCTCCTTTGTGGTCAGAGAAAGTGAGTGAGAAGTCAACCCACACTGAATATAAATAATGAGGACTCTCGAGGTTGGAATCAGGTAGCTGGGAGAAAAAAAAAAAGAAGGAAGGATAAAGATAGAAAAGCACTCATAGAGAAGACACAGGAATGTGGCTAGAGGATGAGAGATCAAATACAACTGTTGAGAAACTGTCCACTGAAGGAACTTGAAGACCAATGATGTTGCATATTTCATATTACTCTGGCCATCTTCCAACTGTCCTTTATGTCTTTAGCATCTTCGCATAACCTAGCCATGTCGTATAGAGAGCCTCATGGTACATGCAGACATTAATGAGAGAGCATAAAGCATTGCTCCTTTACTGGGAGCCACTTGTCAGAAATTTAATGATTTATCAATGACACGTATTTTGTAGGTAATGGAAAAAAACTATCGAGACTTTATTTTTAAAGTAAACAGCCTCACTAGGTTTAAGTTTTACAAACAGATCAGATTGCAAACGTGGAAAAGAGAAGTTGGGAAACAATAGGAAGAATCTGTGAAAATGAGCGTGAAGGAAACATTCAAACTCTGAACAAATGATATCGATAATTAACTTGAATGAAGGTGGAGTGTATTAAAAGCAGTTTCTTAGTGAATATGTCACTAACCAAGGTGCACAAAGCGTTACTCCTGGTGGGAGAGATACAGTGTAAGGCTTCCAAGTGAGGATATTTATCCCTCAGTGAAAATAAGGAGAATTCTGGGATGAGATGGTCTTACGCATGATGCAAAAGCTATGTGGTGATACAGTAATAATTTGTAAATAAGGAAGTTTATTTAGTTCATAATTCTGGAATTAGGGAAATTCCCCATCTCTGCTCTTAGGTTAATTATCCAGTCCATGACATGAGAACACTTCCCTAAAGGCAAAAAGAATGGAAGCACATTAAATAAACAAACAAACAAAGACAAATAAATCCTCCAGCATTGTTTCAGGACATTCTGCCCGTCAACACTCCTTCGCTGAGGAATTAAGAATCTTCATAATCACTGGTGGGAACAGACCACCCCGTCTGTATATATAGCTTATTATTAACATGTTTCTCTAACTCTTGAATATTTAGATGTTTCAAGCAACCTTCAGGCAAGATTGCTGAATATCCACTCTTGTATTTATTGAGGTCCCTGATGACTGCTTAGAATATTGATATATTGTGTGTGTATGAAAGGAATCCCAAATGCTTCAGGCTCCTAAGACAAGAGGCAAGAAGTATTGTGCAAGTGTCAGGGGTTCTATAAGGCCAACATAGAAAATCTTAGCATATTTCCATGAGTAGGGGCCATCAGAAACTTTGAAAAGCCTAATTTGGGAAATAATCTTGACTGTGTTCAGTCACTTTGAGGACTTTCTCACCATTAAATATAGGGGATATAAATTTGAATTGAAAACCTTAAAGGCTTATATTGGTAAATTATTACCCCAGCCAAAGAAAATAAACTCTCTATTGTTTACAAAGAGTACATTGTAATTAATTTGTAAAATACAAGTGAGATAACCCAATAAATAAAAAAATATTATTAAAATATGCTTCACTGCTTCTTTCAGTGAGCATTTTCAAGTAATAACTGTTCTGAAGCCTGTTGAATGAGGTCATCTATTGCTGTCTGTTTAAATATTAGAGAATGCCAGTAAATGCAAGCATTCTCACTGCTAATTAGATTATGTTAATGTTATTGAAAATAATCTGTCTGTGTACTTCCTGCTTTTTCTAATGTTCTGATGTGAAGCACAAAGGCTGGTCCTTGTAAAATTTACTGTATTTAAAGTGAAAGTCTCCAGCAAAGGAGGTATTAAGCAGGATTCTTGGGAGATAGTTTTAGGTGAGGACACTGCTTTCTAATTATTATGTATAAAATGCCAGAATTTAGGATAGAAGCATGGATGTGAAAGATACTAAGAGTCTCTCTCTCTCTTTCTCTCTCCTCTCTCTCTCTAGGAATTGACATATATATGACAAATCGTGGGCTTTATTACTGTACCTAAATATTATATAACTTATAATAGCAAGTGAATTTAGTAAGATATTTTCTATTTTAATATAAAAAGGCTCTCAATGAAAAATGGCTTACAAAAGTCGCTTTTTTGATTCAAATTTCCCTATGAATGATATTTCCTATAGGCCAAAGCTGAAAGTGGGATGGCAGTTTTGTCGACGTATCCCATAAGTTGCTGCTCATGGAACTCAGAGGCTATCAGTCTAAAGCATGTCATCTTGTATGCATTCTACATTTGTGTTTGTGAGATTCTTCTAGGTGAGATTTCATCCAGGACTATAACTATATATTAGTACATATACCATGTCAAATTAAAAGCCAAACTTCAGTATGAGATGAAATGGTCTGCCTGGCCTGTTTATATGTTTATCAAATGTGTCTGCTATACAATTGGCAAAGAATGGTGTATTGAAATTTGTTTCCAAAAGTAGATTCATTCATTCCTTTTCGAATCCCTTTTACCTGTTTGCTCTTTCTGTTTCATGTCCTTATCTTCAACAACAACAATCATAATAATTCTAAACTCTCAAGACCTTATGTATGTTGAATTGTCTATTGCTTGGCATTTTCATAACCGTGTCTTGAAGCCCTTGACAGTGCCATGCATTTCTGACATCTGGAGAAGACAGTGCTTCTAAGTGAAGCAGATGTGTCTGGCCTGAAACTTTATTCTCAGGCTTAGCTTAGCACTCACTTATCGCCAGGTCAGATGTAGAGCTGACTGTATCGGCCATTGCCCAGGGACAACAAATCAAGATATGCCATTTTCAACTTTTGCAAATAAGTATTAACACAGGCAAATCAAGAAACAGAGAATGTATTGAGAGTGTGTGTCTCAAAATGATAATCCTATTGATTTGGTGTGATGAAAACCAAATTGGAAGAGGCTGGAAATCCTATCCATATAGAGCCCTGAGAGTATGACATTCCAGATGAACAAAGACTGATACAGTTAGCCGCATTGCATTCTTATAGATTTTCTGCAGCAGGAGACCATGAGGGAGTGAGTTCATCGCTGGCAAAGCGGAGCTAAGCTCACTCTTAAAGGTGACTTGCTTGGTGAATAATGATTTAAAAGTCAGACACAGCCTTTTGTAGTGGCTGGGGCACTGATAGCAGAGAGTGGTGAGCTGGGAAAGAGGATACTTCCTCCTTGAATAGTAGAGTCGTTCAGATTCATATGCCCTCTGATAGCATTCAGATTTGACCTCCACAGAGCTGTATGTAACCAAGTAGTAGCACGACATAAGAAAATGTCCTTTATGGCACCAGGATAATGTAGAGGCCTCGTGACCTTTTCCTTCAGTCTAATGTGGTCATAAATTTGGAAAGCACGAGACGTTGTTCTCATCTGAATGTGACCCCTATTTTGGAATAGGTAAAGATACATATGGGATGTAGGCATTCCGGTTTTTATTCAGACCTCAGTCTGCTGTGTATCAGATGCAATCACTCTAGCGTTTTTATTCTCTTCTCTTAGCCCTCCCCCTTCTTATCATCCATCAGGAAAGGGATGATATTTGTTTAATCCTCAAACATTCGGGGCTTTATTTTATGAGCTCTTATTTCTCTAGATTAGTATCAGTTATAGGAAATGTCAAACTTTAGAAATTCCCGGAGGTCACAGGGGAGTTATTAGGCTCACACATGCCACCTGCACTGTTAAATTAGCTTTTGTTCTGCCGTTGCTTGCCATCAGTATTCTAAGTTATTGTAACTTAGACTTAATTTTCATTTTGACATTGTCTTTCCTTAGCTGTGCTGTGCCCATGAGAGAGAAGATGAATACCTTCTGAGATGCTATTCTCTTTCTCTGTAAGAGAGTTTCTAGAGTTTTTGCTGATTTTTCAGGCATTCCATCTTCCAGAGAGAATGCTAAAGGGAAAACGTAGGTAAAAATCCATGTCTTCCAGTTGTTCTTGCCCCGCAACCTTTGTTAAAACTCTTTTACATTCTTCCTCTAGTGATATTAAACTGTGTGCATGAAAGTGAAAGTATATAATCAAGCTCCGTATTTTTCATAGGAGAGTGTTAGTTCTGAGGCTAGGAAAATGGTCAATAGACTCACACCTACCTAAGGAATGTCTCAAGGTCAGTTTATTTTCTCAAGTCAGGAAGGCTGTTCAGGAGCAATACCATTCATAGAAATAAAGGTGCTGGCAAAAGAACCAGACCTTGCTCCAAGGAAGTGGGGTGAACATGTGTTTTAAATGCTAAGTGTTTACAAACATTTCACATGGCTCAAAAAAAAAAAAAATCACTAAAGGCGAACATTCTACCCAAGTTGTAATCACGCACTTTCTGGTCAACCCAATGGATACCAAATCCAAATGTCATGGTCATTGTTCTTTTTATAATATACTGTTTACAAGGTTTCCTGAAGCGTGAACTTTAATGTTGACTACTTTTTGTTTAAAATATTCTAATGTTAATAATATAATCTCAGTGCTTTAGTGTATATGTATATAGCTACACTTAAGGGAAGAAATTTTGGGGCTTTGAAGGTACAGTTTACATTTTTTTTTCAGAATTCTCTTAAGTTCAGTTGTTCACTTTTATTTAAAGTTTGTGATACATTGCAATGGAGTCATGACTTTATCTACAGTTATTTGAGTATAAAAAGTAGAAGGGTTAAAATGAAGGGTTGGTTTCAATGGGAGAAGGGTTTTACTAGTATTCAGCAAGAAATATGGGACAGTTCATGCAGAGAAATTTGGATAAAGTGAAACTAAGTGTTGTAGTTTGGAAGATGAATGACTTTCAAATATTTTGAGAACATAATTATTGGTAGATGCTGAAACCTTCAGTAGGGTCAGGAGTGGAATATCCACAGACCACTAGAGCCATGCCTGTGAAGGAGATTTTTGTCATCCCTGTCTTCATCTGCCTGTTTTTCATTTCTTCGTTTTATGATTTGTTTATTTATTATTTATTCATGTGAGTGTGCATATGCAATTCTTGGCTCAAATTTAAGGCTTTGTACATTTTATTCAAATGTTCTGCCCCTGAGCTATAACCAAATCCCTTCTCTGTCGGTTGGCCCTGAGGTATTCTGCACCATTGCTACCCACCATATCCACCAGAAACTCAAAGCAATGAGTTTACTTACTCTTAGACTGGAGTGTCGAGAGCTATGGACTAAGATCTTTCTCTTGTCAGTGTCAGGTAGTCAAGTATCAAAATATAAGTGTAACTAATATAATGGGAGAATAGAGGGAAGATTGTGGAGAGAAAAAGGGAATCCAGTTTAGAAGAAATTTATTCATATGACCTTTACATTCACTTAATCAGTTTTATTGATAGAGTTAGTCTAGCTTTATTTCTGCCCAAGAGAATAGAAAAGTAATCAAGACAAAATCAGAAGCTCAGAGTCCTCCAGGAGCTTTCATGTAGTAGGGAAGCAGGGATGAACAAAATAATCACCCCAAATCCCTTATGATAGGTGATAAATGCACCAGAGAAACTGGTGGAAAGATGTCAGAGAGCTTCAGAGGAAAGGAAGCTGTGGAGGGAGAGGACGCGCAGACAGTGCGCAGCAAGGTTTTCCTTAATGAAGCAGTTAATTCTGGAAGGCTTCAGGAAGATGTTTTGTTGGGAGCAGTGAGACCCCAGATCCTGAATTTCTTGTAATCCCCTGATCTGAGTGCCTACAGCTGCTCTGAGCACGAGACCTTCAGGAGTTCCTGATGGCAGGAGAGTGGTTTCTGGTGGGTTTGGCTGGGGCGTGGCTGTTTCTATATAATCTGCCCCTGAACACAATAAAGGAGGCATTTTTTGGAAATTCAAGGATGACCCGTGTCTCTGTCTCTCTGTCTGTGTGTATGTGTATTTTAACCTTCAGCTCCCTTGCCTGAAGCTCACGAACTGGGTGTCAGCTCACAGAGCGCAGACACGGGGGCACGGTGCGCGGCAATGTTCCTTCTGTCAATACTAGGGAAAGTGAGACATCAGGGGTTGACTCCCAAGATTTATGGGCTTTAATTCAGATCAGTTTAGACACACAGAAAGAATCATAGAGCGTCAAGGTTTAAAACAGGGTCTTTCTTCCAAACACCTTGCAGAAGGCACCAAGCGCATAACTAGATCTGTTCATATGATTATCTGATGGCAAAAAAAGTGGTTGACTAAGACAAGGTGGTGCGTTTGTGATAAATTCTTGAACCATACTTTGTAAATGAATTGACTGACATTTTTTAGTATTTTGGTTAGTGTTAGAACTATCCCTCTTTGAGGATTACATAGGGAAGAAAACTCAGTTCTCATTAGAAAAGTTTTAGAATTGTGTGTAAGTTGATAGATAAAGGAACTGGATGGGGAGCATATTTTAAAGCATCGTATCAGTGAGCAATGTCCTTGGACATGAGGCAATATGTCAAGTTAAAATGATTTTCCATGACAAAAATTAGACGTTTAGCTCTGACACTGTTAAGTTTACCTCATCTGACAAAATGGCACTGTAAAGTTTGCCCTCCACACAGAACTATGACTCTTGTTCCAGAGCAGCAGATAAATGATTTTCTTTTGGACTCTTATTGATAAGATATATATTAGAATGCTGCTATGATCCAAACTCTGGGGTAGACCCACTGTGAAATGTTTACCTCATTCAACCTTTATAAAAATTATACGAAGTAAATTCTACCTCAATGACAGAAACATCTTGGATATGGAAAACAAGAAAACAAAATATAAAGTCAAAAAGAGGCTAATCCTGAGCAAGATCCCAGGATTCTAATTCATAAAACCAGATTCCTAATCATTGTATCAGTCTGCTTTTCATTCCCAGGGTATGATATTTTCTCAGCTCCTGTGTACATGCTTCTTAAATCGATGGGGGACTAGACTATCAGAGATCTAAAATGCTAAATGATGTAAATGAATTCATATACGCTTTATCTTAGAAAGGAATAAAATAGAAAATTTCAGCAAAATCAAGAACCGTAAATTTGACCTATAGACAAATGCCACTCTAAGAGATAAAGAATAGTTTAGAAGCGCTCAGAAAAGCTAGTAGGCAGATGGATATCTTCTCAAAGAACCTCAATACTCAGTGAGAAGAAGGGAGGGAGAGAAGATGAATGCTCTGCTGGCATTCGTACCCTTTATGGGTATCCATAGAGCTGCAAAGAAGAGAATGCTGCCATCAGGAGGCCTCATGAACTGGAACTGTCAGTCTCCGATAACCAATCCTGGAGGAAACAGTCCCCTTGCCCTCCCCCAGCCTCCTGGCTTCATGTAGACTCAGTAAAAGCTTTTGGAGTTCTCACAGGAGAGTCCGCTACAGATCCTGGTGTAAGATTACATCACTGCGGTCCTCTCCAGGTAATGACATCTTTGGCTGGGGCTCCTATCAGACAGCGGTGAGTGCACATGACATTGCTGCAGCCAGACGGGCCAAGTGTCGTGGGAGGATGTTGAGAAAGGGCAAAGGGATGACTGCATCTTTCCTAGGGAGATCTTCAGGCGCACGGCCAGATAAAGGTTAAGATAAGCTCAAGTTGCAGTCAGAGCAAGCAGAAGCCACAAGCATTTGCTGCCTCTCCCACTCCTGTCCACAGATGCATTCTGTCAAAACCACAGTCAGAACGGCCTTGCTAATAATTGCCTGGCTCTGCGACTGGCAACTCATCCCCTCAGATAGCGTCACTCAACAGTGCAGGCCCGGTGACCCAGCCTTGCTTCCCTGGTACACTTGGCTTTTCAGCCCAGATCTCCAGTCCCAAGGGTGTAAGTGACCCTTGCTCTACTTCGTTTAAGCTGCACAGGGGTTTCCACTTGGATCAATAAAAGGGCTGTCAGGCCCATTATGGGGTCTTGGATGTCAATATGCTTTGAATGTTAAATTGAACTCTCTCTGACAAGTGATTTTTCTCATACATATTAGATGATTAAAACATGTAAAATCACTCTTATCAGTCAAAACATATACTGATTAAATCTGATATACTTATAACATTCAATTTTGATTGTACAAAATATATGCAATGAAAATTAAATCTAATTTCACTTCAGTCTCTCTGTTCTGCCAGAGGTTCATGTGTTAAGGGTTTGATTACAGCTATTATTGCTACTTGGAAGTGGAAGAACCTTTAGGAGTTGTCTAGTGGAAGAAAGTCATTCGAGATGTATTCTTGAAAGGTAATAGAACCCTATTCTTTTTATTGTCATATATTCATTGTACATAGTAATTATGAAGAATAAGCCATGTTCTCCCCACTAAAAATGCCTTCAGTCTAGTGAAGAGATAGATAAGCAAGCCAGTGATTAAACCATGGTGAAGACATGCCAAGCCCAAGGGCCTAGCTTTAAAAGTAAGATTGGAAGATGGCCCTGAGATTTGAGCCCATTGTTAAGTCTTTCATAGCCAGACCACAAGTTATATAACCACAGAGATTAAATATAGAGTAAGGGATTAGGAAGAAGGGGGAAATCTCAGGAAGGAGAAATAGAATGTACAGTTGTGGATGAATGGTGGGGCTACTGGAAAAGGCAGACAAAACAGATGGGGAGAGAAGGGAGGGAAGGGAGGAGATGCAAGGAGGTTCAACTTACATGAAGGACCATTTGAGGGCCATATAAGAACCCATTCAGTAACAGAATTTTAAAAATATGCATATATATGCAAGAAATCTAAATAGAGTCTCCAAATAAAGAGGTAGACAAAGCCCAAACTACATAGCTCTTGCTACCAAATGAAGCCTCCAGTGTCAAGAATAGGTTACATCTAATTGTATTATTGGCCAAAGGTGCCCCACACACTGATGGTAAGGCTCTGTTGATAAAGACAACACTATACCCAATACTGAATACAGAGAAGTTGAGCCAGTGCCTACCTAGGCCTTCACCCCTACTGACTAGTGTACTGGAAGGTACTCTACACACCACCAGATAAGAAAAACACCAAATCAGCTACAAACCCTTCAATCAACAATGGTGACTTACCTGCATGATATGCTCATGCAATAGAGGAACAACAGTTGTGAGAATAACCAATCACTACATAGTTGGATTTAAGACCCACTTCATGAGATGGAAACTATGCCTGATACAGTTTGGGAGGCCAAGAACCTGAGATTAGATAGGTCATAGACTTAGGATAAAACCAAATACTATTGTTCTACTAAAGGAATGCTGCAATGATACCTGACAACATTCTGCTCCACCTGTAGATCCCTGTCATGCCCAATGACCATCAGAGATACTCCTTCCTGATGAAAACAAATACAGAGACCCAAATTTGGACAATGTACAGAGAGTGTGAATCCTTGGGTCACTCAGTCCTAAATGGGCATGTCTTCATCAAATTCCTCCCCAGTGGGGCTCAGGGAACTCTGGGGAAGAAGAGACAGGAAGATTTTAATTGGCAGTGGGAACAGAAAACACCAATGAAACAAGGGTTTCTAGGTACAACAGATGAAGACACTTAGGAAGTTACAGAGACTGTGGCAACATGTACAGGGCAGCTATAGGTTTATGCCCAATGACTTCCCACTGTTAGGAGGACCAGTGGGCAGAGCCCCTATCCCTAACCAAGAAGTTCTCTCTGACTGATAACCTCTCACAATGGAAAGTTAGTTTTATCAAGTGAAGTCTCACTTGATAGACAAACCATACTTAAAGGCAGGACCCAGGCCCGGAGTAGCAACAAAAAGAAATCAATGGAATTTTAGGAGTTGGTGGTTTTTTGTTTGTTTGTTTTTTAAGCTTACAGATCTTCTGCATATACATTATGGTTTCCTGTCTTGTATTTTTATGGGATTTCTGTGTGCAAATGGGTATGTCTCTTCATCTGTATGTGTTTCTTGTATGTTTTCCTTGGCTAGTTTTTATTCCCTTTGTTGTGTTTTCTTATTCTGATTTGTTGAGTTTTATTTTATCTTTTTTTGCCAATACCCATTAGTTTAATAATGAGAGAGAGAAAGAGAGAGAGAGAAAGAGAGAAAGAGAGAGAGAGAGAGAGAGAGAGAGAGAGAGAGAGAGAGAGAGAGAGAGAAAAGATGTATGGATTTGGGTAAGAATCTGGTAGGAGTTGGGGGAGGGGAACCATAATAAGAATATATGGTATGAAAAAAAAAGCTATTCCAATTTTTAAAAAGAAATATTAAGATCTAGAAACCAATAGGAAGTTAAGGTAGTGCCTATTCTCTCAGATAACAGACATTTAAAAGTTTTTATAGCCAAGCAGTGGTGGTGCACGCCTTTAATCCCACAACTTCCAAGTATTTTTTCTTTTCCCTTCCTTCCTTCCTTCCTTCCTTCCTTCCTTCCTTCCTTCCTTCCTTCCTTCCTTCCTTTCTTTCTTTCTTTCTTTTCTTGCAGATACTCACATGAATGTGTTCTTAAGCATGCATTCTTCTTACCCTGGTGAAATTATATCTGCACAGCTCCGCCCTGTGCCCCGATTAGTCCACCCAGTCTACACGGGAGTCCTGGGAAAGCTAGCTCGTTTATTCAAAAGTTATAGGTTCTTCATTACCTGAGTCTTGTAATTTGGTTCTTTCTATAATGTTTCAATTTTTCTCATCATATAGGCTTACAGAGTAAATCCTAAAAGTAAATAATTGTTGAATGATATGTGTGCACTTTAAATTTTGACAAATACCTTTAAATCTCTCCCCTAAAATATTGCAATTAAGCTTTTTTTTCCAATAGCATGTAAAACTGTTCACATTTGCTGGTAGTTAAATCTATCCTTCTTTATAGAAATCCTAATGAATAAGGCATTCTGGAATAGAACTGTAACCCTTTGCCTTTCTTTAATGTCACATAACTCTTTATTACCATTGATATAAAAGCTCTCTGAAATTTGATTTAGTTTTCCCCATAACTGTTTTTATATTCTTATTTTAAATGCATGTATTTTATGTGTATATTTTAAATGTTATAAATATTCCATATACTTACTATAATAATATATATTTTATTTATTTCTGTGTTTTAAGCCTTATATGAGTGGTTTCGTTGGGTCGTATTATCATTAGACAGCTGTATTTTCTTCAAATCCTATTTTTCATCATTTATCCATATGAGTTTGATTGAGTCCAGACTTTCCACTGTAAAAAACTTATACCTGCATTAGCTGAGAACTACTCTTTGATTTGAGAATTTCTGGAACAAGTACTGGCCATCTTTTCACGTGAGGCATCGCACTTCCTACAACACCAAAACCACGTGAGTGCTCCCATTCCTCCCTACGTTTCACAGCATCCAGCACTGTCCAGCCATGACATTTGCTCACCCAGTATCAGTGAAATCATATTTCTTTTTGACTCGGTTTGTTCAGTCACTGTTTTCCATTAGCAAGTCTTACTTGCTGGCTCTTGACATTTTTAATTTTATTTCTTCAATTTTTTAGAAGTTTTTTTGCTTTGTTATTTGTGGCTATGGTTTGTTGTATTCTTTTTATACAGGGTTTTTTTTAGAGTAATTTGTCCAAGTTATTCCCCAAACTGGAAGTATGTTAAATTTATACATGTTTTATAATGAAAATCCATTATACAATAAGGCCTTGCTACTGATCTCTCTGTGAAAGAACTGAAAATTGCCCCAAAATATATTCTAGTTTTAAATTTTTATTTGTAAATATTCAGTGAGACAAAGGGGGGAAAGTCTTTCTTTTTAATTATGTGAGCTGAAAATGAAGCTCTAAATTCAGTAGAAAATAAAAACACACAACATTTCGTTCATAAACGATTGAGTGGTAACTGAGTGATAGCATATACATGAGCGTCTGCTGCAGCCCTTTTACTACTGAGAAATGTTCTGGTTCGATGCTGGACTGGGCTGGGGTTACAGGGAAGACTTGGGACAAAGAAATCCTAGGAGCTTAGCCCATGGATGCATTATTCATTCTGGTACCATTAGGCTCATTTCTCTGTCACAACTATAAATTTTAAAAGTACATATATGGCTACTTCTTAGAGGCATTAAAGGTAATTTATTGGCTTTTTAAAAGGAGAAGGAGTTCACAGCAGACAGCACTTAAATCAACTTTGTTAAGGTCTCTTCTCCAATAAATGTAAGTACTTCATCCTCCGGGCAGCGTAAAAATTCTCTAAGAAGGGTGGTGAAGGATTAATGCTCAGAATACTACAGTAGTTGAACTGAGCATCATTTATTTCCTTATTAAGAGCTGTTTATGCTGAAATAAATATAATTTGTAGAGCCTGACAAAATATAGCCATTGCAAAGGACTTTACAGCGATTTCGCTACAAGGTTACATATTTGTTATTAAATTATTCTCATCAGGGAACATTTTGATCACTCAACCTACATAGTCCTAGTCAGGCATTATAGCCTCCTTTTGCAAACAGGAAGAAACGCCGTCTCTGTAAAAGCTGAACTTCTTTATAAATCTTAAAATTGGAAATGAAAGAACGGAATTAGTCTTATCCTGTGGTTTTGTTTCTTTGGACATGGCCTTCTGTCTTCTAAGGAATGATGGAATGATTACTAGGCTAACTGAGCTCTGTGGTTCACAAGGACATCTATTAGAAATAATAAGCAACGTTGTCACCGTAATGCTAGGCCATGTGCTGTCCCCAGGTCAGGAAATTTTCTCTAATCCAACTTCCTTCTCGGACTTCCATAGCGTTCCACACTACATGTCTATAGACTCTGTCATCGTCAATATAGCAACAAGATGGTGGTTCATATCTTTGGGACTTTTTACTTATTCTAAATTAGAAAAGGTAAGAGAGAAGCAGGGTTTCTATGTACCTTGCTAAAGAAGACAGATATGAAACGAGCAGTTTGTTCCAGAATTCTAAAGTCAGATGTTTTGCTATCATCTCCTAATTCATCCGAATTGTAGGAATGATAAAATATCATGTCTGTATCAATTGGTGGGTTTACAGCTCCAAGTTCTGGGATGCTGCCTCCCATTAGATAGATAAAAGTAGATAAAATGAAAGTTGTGTAGAAGTTTAATAATAGAATTAAGTATCTGTGAAACTTAGAAATAAATTAAATATAAAAACTAATTCTCAACTGTACTTTGCTTTTCACTGGATGGTATTACTCCAGTGCTGATTTCAAATAATTATAAGATATTACCTTTTAAATTCAGGATTCTTTTAAAAATTAAATGAATGGCAAACACACAAAATTAGGCCTTTCTTATAATCTTTAATTCTTGGCAGTATGCGTTTTTCTTTGATTTTTTTTACTTAGACTACAAGTCTTATTTAAATATTAAGTTCATTTTAATGTGGTAATAATTGTATATTTATATTAACAATAACTTTCATCTCTAGTGCCTATTTTATATGGATTTTTCATTTAAAATGAATTTCTCATTTATTTAATAAGTACGTAAATCATTAATGAAAATTGCAATCATATATTTTACTTAATAGCTCAAAAAAGCAAAGTGTAAAGTATAGAATGTAAAATTGGAATTGACTTAAATTAGTTAATTCAACTATTTTTATTAGGATTGGGCCTTTTAAAGGAAAGTAGTAAAAGTCAATGCTGCCCATAATCAATTGTGTTGCATTGTAAAATATGCCCCTTAATATCAATTTATAAACTAATATCACATAGTTTTAAGTGGCATTTTTATATTTATTTTCTTATTTTATGCATTATTTTATATTACATTCTAAAATATAGCCAAAATGATTATTCATCTTTTTCAAAGATTTTGCTAAAGCTACTAAGCACATGAAAACTTCAGATCAGAATAGATGGAAAAAATATAACATTCCACTATAAAAACCAAATTTACACAGTATTTATCACTAAGTCCAGCCCTACAGAAGGCACTCAAAGGAAAATTAAAACAGTAATGTCTTAACCACACCCAAAAAGACAAAGGAAATACATAATCTCAGACCAGTGAATCCAAAGAGCACACACACACACACACACACACACACACACACACACACACACAAACCAGCAATACCATCGCAACAACAAAATAGCAAAAATCAGCAAACACTACCCATTGACATCTCTTAACACCAATGGTCTCAATTTCCCAATAAAAAGACACAGACTAAAAAAAAAATGCTGCAGAAATAGAAGCAATCTTTTGATGTATCTAAGACACATTCCTTAACATCAAGGATAGACATTAACTCAAGGGAAAAAAAAACATGGACAAAAGATACAAATAAATATACTTAAGAAGCCGTTTAATACCTGGCAAAAACAGACATCAAATCAAAACTAATTAGAAGAGATAGGGAAAGACACTAAATACTCATCAAAGGAAAAATTTACCAAGAGGACACTGCAATTTTTAAGATCAATGCACCAAACAGAAGTGCACCAAAGTTTGTAAAAGAAACACTACTATAGCTTAAATCACATACTGACGCATATACATTGACAGCAGGAGTTCTTACTATTCCACTCCCAACAAACAGGTCATCCAGACAAAACAGAGACATGCTGGGGAAAATGATGCAATAAACCAAACAGACGTAACAGATATCTACCGAACATTTCACCCAAACACAAAAGAGTATTCCTTCTTAGCACCTCAAGGAACCTTCTCCATAACTGATTACACACTCAGACAAGAAGCAAGATACAAGAGAACTGAGATAATTCCTTGCATCCTGTCTGAAGACTAAGGATTAAAGGTGGATATCAATAGCAAAGGAACAACAGAAAGTTTACAGTCTCATACAAACTGAAAACTCCCTACTGAATGAAAAAAATGTTGAGACAGATATCAAGAAAAAAATTTAAGATGCTCTAGAATTGAATGAAAATAAATATACAACATATCCAAAATTATGAGACATTATTATGAAGGTAACAATTTATAAAACTAAGTGTTTACATAAAAAAAATCATATCTCACAATAGTAACTTAACCCTAAAAACACTAGAACCAAAAGGAGAAATTATACCCAAAAGAAGGAGATGACAAGAAATAATCAAATTAAAGGCTAAAAATAAAAAAAAACTAATACAAAGAATCAATAAAACAATGAGTTGGTTCTCTCACAATAGTAACTTAACCCTAAAAACACTAGAACCAAAAGGAGAAATTATACCCAAAAGAAGGAGATGACAAGAAATAATCAAATTAAAGGCTAAAAATAAAAAAAAAACTAATACAAAGAATCAATAAAACAATGAGTTGGTTCTTTGAGAAACTCATGGAGGTTGACAAATCTTTGAACATATTAACTAAAAGATGGAGGGAAAGCATCCACCTTAACAGAATTGTAAATGAAAAATGGGGCCATAACAACTGAAACTGGGAAAATAATAAGGGCATACTTAAAAAATCTGTATTCCATCACTTTGGAAAGTCTAAAATAAATGCATAATTTTCTCTATGAATATCAGTTACCAAAGTTAAATTAAGAACTGATAAGCAATTCAAACAGACCTATATCCCCAAGTGAAATAAAAGCAGTCCTTTAAATTCTACCCACCAATTAGAGTCCAGGGAAGATGATTTTAATACAGCACTCTACCATATTTTCAAAGAATAATTAATGCCAAGGCTTCTTAAATTACTCCACAAAATAGAACAGAAAGAGCATTGCCCAATCCATTTTGCAATGCTTCAGTTAACCTGAGACACAAACTACATAATGACCCAACAAGGATATATAATTACAAACCATCTATTTTTGGAAGAATAAAAGGCCAAAATTGTAAATAAGATATTTACAAACAAATCCAAGAACACATAAAAGAGATCCACCAAGATCAAAGTAGGCTTCATCCCAGTGATATAGAGATGGTTATATATATATATATATATATATATTTATAATTTATATAAATGTAATCCATTATATAAACAAACAAAAACACATGATTATCTCATTAAATGCAGAAAAGGTCTTTGATTCAAAACCAGTACCCCATCATGATAAAAGTCCTGGATAGATTATGGATACAAGAAACATACCTCAATATAACATAAGCTGCTTTCAAGAAGTCCATGACCAACATCAACCTAAATGTAAAGAAACATAATTCTACTAAATCAGAAAAAAGACAAAGTTGTCCACTATCTACATGCCTTTTTAATATAGTTCTTGATGTCTTAGCTATAACAATAAGACAACTGAAGGTTCAAGAGGGTACAAATTAGAAAAGAAGTCAAATATCTTTATTTGCACGTGACATAATAGTATATATAAATGCATCTTAAAATTCCCCTCAGAAACTCCTACAGCTGATAGACACTTTTAGAAAACTACCTGGATACAAAACTTACTATCAAAAATGATATACTGTTATATACAAATGACAAATGGAAAGAGAAAGAAATAAGGGAAACAACACATTTCACAGTAGCCGCAAATAATAGAAAATACCTTGGGATAACTCTAACCAAGCAAGTGAAACACCTGTATGATAAACCTTTAACAAATTGAAGAAAGAAATTAAAGAAAATATCAGAAGATGGGCATATCTTCCATGGAGGAGTAGGATAAATATAGTAAAAATGGATATCATACCAAAAACAATCTACAGATTCAATGGAAAACCCATCAAAATTACAACAAAATCTTGAAAGACAATTTTGTCAGGGTGTAGCCTCAATGGGGTTCACATGTCTCAGTGTAGGGGTGTTAAGAATTAGAAATATTAGGCAGGAGGAAGAGAGATATGAAAGAAAATGAACAGAGATGCAGATTAGAACCAGGAAGGTAATCCAGTGAATACTGAATTTGCCCAAGCTTATATTCCCCAATCCAAAAGCGGGGGGGGGGGTGTGAATAGCAAAAGACTGATTTAACATGATACAAAGAACAAACAGAGCAATTATCTGCTTCAATACCTGAAATACCAATCAACTATATCCTGAGTTAAGCATTCTGTTGTTTAGGCAGGACATGCAGTGACCACACCTTAGAAAAAGGCAGCCACTCCCTGAGTCAAATGTCTTGTCATATCCTTGAAGGAGCAAGAATAGGCTTGAATTCTCTGAACCTTGGTCAAGATGGAATGGTCCCACTTCTGTGGGCTCCCACACAATTTTCAGCTTTATATGGAAATACACATACTTGGGTGTTTGAATGCATACTCACAGCCAAAAAGGAAAGCTAAAGTAATCCTGAATAATAAAAGAACTGTGGGAGGTATCACCATTCACAATAGTAATAAAAAACCACTTGGAGCAGACACACTGATCAATGAAATTAAAGTGAAGACCCATAAATCCACACACTTATAGTCCCCAGATTTGGGGTAAAGAAGCTGGAAATATATACTGGAAATTTGGTAAAAGACAGCCTCTTTAACAAATTGTGCTGGTCAAACTGGAGAGGTTAGATATAGAGTCAAGGTCTAGGGAGAACAAATCAATCTGGTTAAGAAAGTATAATAGCATAGACAGTTATGAAACTAAGGGGCAGGGCTGGAATGAGAGGATTTGGTAGGAAGGGGAGAAGTGGGTGAGAAAGGAAATACAGAGAAAGATGGCTAAACTTAAGGGTCATTTGAGGGGTAGCATGGAAACCTAATATAGTAGAAACTTCCTCAAATAAATACATATATAAAAGAAATATCAATCAAAATGAAATAACCAAATAGGGGAGATATCCCAACTGGACATCTAAATAAAGCTTCTAGTACTGGAATTGGCTTGCATCTAATCAAATGTTGGCCTAAAAGGTACAGTGGAAATCCCTGAACATTTGTGGTCATTACTAAAACTATAGGTTATTCTCCACAAACTGACATTAAGGTCCCATTTCTGAGGACAATACCCACGTAAGTCACTGAACATCAAGAAATTAAGCTGATGACTACAAATAGCCTCACCCCTACGTTCTGGCATCTTTGGTTCAGGAAGTTACTCTGTAGGTTACCAACAGAGAAATGTAAACACCAAGCCACCCACTAACCCTTTATCTATAACCTTGTTCTGCCTGCAAAATATACTAGTGCAATGGTGGCACAAAGCTTGCAGGAATAACCAACAAACATCTTACTTGACTTAAGACCCATACCATGAGCTGGAACCCCTACCCACACTACTTGGGTGACCAAGAACCACAGACTAGGTATCCTAAGGACCTACGGTAAAGCCAAACACAATTGTTTTAGAAAACGTAGCAATAAGATAACTCCTAATGATATTCTGCTATGCTCATATCAGTGCCTTGCTTAACCATCATAAGAGAAGCTTCCTCCTGCAGCAAATGGGAGCAAATGCAGAGAGATGATATATAAAGAATGAAACATCATTAAATGGGATCTCTCCATCAAATCTCGCTTCTCCGGGCTCAGGGAACAATGAAGAACAGTAGTTAGAAACAGTGCAGAAGCCAAGCTAGAGAACACCAAGAAAACAAGGCCCTCTATGTCAACATAGTAAAGCATACATGAATTCATAGAGACTGAGGGAGCATGTTCAGTGTATGCAAGGTTGGCATAGGTCTGTACCAGGTTCTCTGAATATCTGCCATGGCTTCCAGTGTAGTGCTTTCATGAGATTTCTGAGTAGGTGAACCAGTAGGTCTCTGATTCTTGTGTCTTCTCTTGGGCTCTTTTCCTTCTGTTTGTTTGTTTTGTCTAATTCAACTATGTTGTTGTTGTTGTTATTGCTTTATTTTATCTTATATTTTATTATGTTAAAAGATAGGAAGGAGAATATGAAGAGGTTTGTATGTGTGTGCATGAGCATCTGTAAAAGTGAGTTTAAAGTTGCAGTTTCAGAGGCAACAGAAAATTGCCAATTATTTAAGTAACCCAAATGACTATTAAGACAATGACAATGAATGCTGAAGGCAGCACTGACTTTAACTGAACTCTATACAGACGGGGGTTTCTAGAGAGCTCTTTCCGTCATTACACATGTTCTATGAGGATGATAAACATTGCACTTCTAATTTAAAGATAAAAACCATAAGCTTAGGAATAAACCTGCCCATGCTTAAAGAGCAAGTAAACAGCAGAACTGAAACCTGGAGCACATAACGCTCCCATGCCCAAATTTCACTTTTCTTTAGAAAATTTAATCCACATGGAATACAGTTGTTGCATTGCAATATCATGAGAATGGAGAATGATGATGATATTCAATAAAAGCTCTTTAATATAACAGAGCCTTTAAAAAGGCTCATTTTAATAGAAATTTATTTGTAGGTTTACAGAAATCTTTAAAAGAAAAGAGAGAAGAGTTGATACTCTGGGAACATTTAGCCATTGATATAGAAGATTGATGATGATGCCAGTTCATAAAGAACAGTTCAGTATCAAAACATTTAATGAGGTGTTTCTCCTTGATTATCATAATGTTATCATGCCTTTGGAAAAAAAGATTTATGTGGAAATCATGTTATTCTATCAACTCCCTACCCAAGAATTTTCTTCTGTAAACAACTTTGTCCTGCCTAGAGGAAAGAAATGGATAGTTCTCAATCAGTGTAAAAAGACCTTTAAAAATGTGTGTTTAAATTATAATCTCATTTTCAGATGTACACTATTTCTTCTGTGCTTTTCTAAACCACTTTATACTGATATCTTTATTTTATTCCTAAAGTGGGTTTCATGGTTTTTATTTTGAGTATTATATAATGTTTACAGAAGATGAAACAAGAGTATAGAGGTCTAGTAAAGTGTCAGAGGCAATAAATTGAGGCTTGGTTATCAAAGCTGTCTATCTGTGATCTCCCTGGAGGAGAGCATACCTACCTGGCATATGCAATCTTTATATAACTGCTGATCCCATGATCAACTCTAAGAACTTTATATCTATCCCAATATTCCAGTTTTGCATTCTTTCTTGCACTGATAGTCTGATTGCATATTAACTCTTGGTTTTTATTTGTTTGCATTTAATAAATCCTTTGGCTTGCAGAAAAATCATCATTAAAAGTTTAAAGGGATTCCACAAGGGAAAAAAAAGAGATTTTTATCATGAGAATGGAACAGTAACCTCCAAGTAACTGGGGGCAGTCTGAGTATTCTACAAACAGAAAGCAAGAACAGGAAGGTAGGTTCACATTTGCCCCCCCCCAGAGCATCTGAGAATGCTGTTGGCATAAGAAGATGAAATGTAAATAGAAAAATAATTTCACTTACTTGAAAAAGCATTGGTTGAATGAAGGTCAGTGCTGTTGTGGTGGCTGAATTTGAGTCTGGTTAGCAGAGAGAAGGAAAGTGTGAAGTCAGATGCTAAGACTTCTAAGAGAGATGTCTGTAATATTTCCATACCTGAGAGCTAGGATACGTTTACATAGAACAAAAATGTGAAGAATATCAGGGAAGTTACTGAGGATGTGAGAGATAATTGGTGATATCATGTGGATAGATGTAGAGGGGATTCGATCCCAAGTAGGCAGGCTGCACTAAATAGCTGACATAGTCAGTTGACACCTGGGAAAGCCAGGATTAATTTGGTTAGGAGCCAAAACACAGAGTAGTAACTGGGCCATTGGACCAAGGAGAAAACTGTTTTTATACCTTGACAAAGCATAGATTAATCTTAACAGCACCAAGAGAATCTGGTATATTTAGATATCAAAGGAAACAAAGTTAGACAACGTAAACCATACCTGCTTCCAGACAGCACTTACAATACCTGGCACCTAATCCAAACTAATTAGACATATGATTAATACATGAGAAGAGTCAGTGAAGAGGCAGTCACAGATTCAGACATGTGTTCATTGGACTTGGCAGCTGGCCGCTTTAAATTAATATAGACCTGTTTATTTGAAATACAAACTTCAATAAAAATGAGAAATCAGATGGGAACTTGTAATGAGAAAACAGGTGAGATATTTCAACAACATACCTGAAGGCATGAAGAAGAACCAAGAGAAAATTACAAACTGTGAAGTCCAAAATTCTATATGTAAATGACTTGAGTGAACCTAATAGCACAATGCTGAAGTGGAGAGGGTTAGTCAACTCTAAGAAACATCTATCAAGTTTATCAATCTAAAATTATGAGAAAAGTATATGATTAATTAACTAATAAAGCACTCAAAATTATGGGGAAACTTCCTAATTGCGGTTCTCCAAACCCATGTGATCGGCATTATTCTAAGAGAAGATAAGGTGAAATAGGGGAAATCCTTTTCATAGAAGCATAAATAGTTTTCATATCTCAAGCTCTGTTGAAGTAGAAGGTCCAACCTTGTCCTTCACATATCTGCCAAGCATGAGGTTATGACACTCACGTGTCCCCACCAAATCCTAATGCCAGCAGAACTGGCATGTGCTCTGGAGAAGTAATCATTATAGTCTTCAGCCTCTACCACATGTCAATCATGACTAACATGCTGCAAAATTACATTATTTGCAAATACACAAGAAAACATGACCCTAGATCAGCAAGGAAAATACTGAAAGGAAGAAGACCTAAAAGCGGAACAGATGGTGGAACCACAAAGTGCTTGAGAGAACTTGACAAAATGAAAATAGGACTAGCGGAAGTAAGTGAGACACAAGTGGAATGATGAGACATTCCCACAGACATACAACCAGAGAACCGAGTGGAGGGCAATTCCAGAGGTCCAGACTTACCAAATCCATCAGATAATGCGCTTATTCTCTGATGTTAGCAGAAGATGAGTTGGGGAAAGGAAAAGATAATTGTGCTTAAGGCAGGTCATCAGAATTTCTTGAACATAAAACAAAAGAGATTTTTTAAAAAATTAAAACTTAAAACAGAAAAAAGTATGCAAGATGATGTTCCAAAGTCACATGAAAGAATTCAGCTAAAGTATTGGAAGAGACAAGGATAGGGAATTCCCTCTGATCATCCAAACAGACCAACTTGACAAGCTTACAGAGCACTAAGATTTTCATCTAAAAACTTTAATTCTGGGTGTATCTGTAAAAGTGTTTCATGTAAGGTTTGAAACAGAGTGCTGGGTACAGCAGACTGCCTTGTCCAGTGTAGATGAATGAGATCAATCTTCTGAGGCCTCAGCACACAAGTAGATGTGAAAGAACTTATCTTCTCTGGAGGTGGCTTTAGAGTTCATCTTTCCACCATCTTCTCCCCCACTGACATATGTGATGTCTTCCTTTTGTGCCTTTTAAGCCTTTGAAGTTGGACTATATACAGCTCAGGTACTTTCAGACAAGATGGTATGATGCTTAGCTTCTATAAAGTAGGCCTCCTAAACTTTCTCTCCTTATACGTCTATCTATCCATCCATATATATCTCTTGTTTGTTGTGCTACTTTTCCAGAGCTCTGAACAGTGCACATTCTTGATGTGGGATATCCTTCTGTACGCTGTGAATATGCCTTGTTACCATTGGTTAGTGAAAAAGCTACTTTGGCCTCTAGCAGGGCAGAATACAGCCATGCAGGAAATCCAAACAGAGATACAGGGAGAAAGAAGACGGAGTGAGGGAGCCACCACGAGCTGCTGGAGGAATAAGATGCCAGAGCATTTCTGTAAGCCATAGAGCACATGGTAATAGATGAATAGAAATTGGTTCATTTAAGTTGTAAGAGCTAGGTAATAATAACCTTGAAGGAATAGGCCAAGCAGTTTGTAATTATTTATGATTTATAGGAAAGTGTTTTTCTCATGATTACGTCACATACAATACACCTGGTAAGGTAGTATGTGAGGTTTTCTATGTCATGGATTCAATTTCTGATTCTAACCTAGTGTCTTACCATTTTTCCCTCATCTGATGATATCTACTTGGTGTTAGCTTCAAATCCCACAAGTTAGTGCTCAGTCCCAAGGGACCACCTCAGCTTCAGAAACCAGTGTTCAATCCATGTTGTTTCCTTTGCTTCTGGCCCATCACAGCTCATTCAAGAGTGAATTGTGTTCTAGACTGGCCATAATATTAAGCAAATTTTTAAGTTTGTTTATCAGTTTTTTATTAAAAAATTAACACTGTTCCAGAATAGTCAGATGCCAGAGATATACAAGGCAGAGTGTGGGGCCGTATTTAACAACTCTCAGGCTCTAGCCAAGACACACTGTGCTCCCAAACATCCAATTGTCACTCCCGTTCTCAAAGCTCTGTCTTCTTGGATTTTCTTGGGAACCTTGCTAATAGAATTGCTGATTAAATTATTGACAATTAGCCACTCTCTCTGGCCTGAAGCTGGAACAGAGAAGGAATAGAATAAATGGATACAAGTTCTCACCTTCCAATCGCAGAGTTGACTCTCCTGACATAGAGCCTCATTCTCGAGGCAAAATAGGAAAGCTTTCCACTCCCGGTCCCCTTTAGGATACAGAATGACTCAGCTTCAGAGATCGCACGTGTTGAGGAGCCCCACTCACTCATACTTATTACTAGATAAAGAGAAAGTATAAATTTCTTACTATAAATCACAATGTCGCAGACATAAACAAAGAAACATTATTGCCAGATAGTCCAAGTAATGTCTATGACTAATTTCGAATACACAAAGAAACCAACCCCTAAGCAGAAAAAAAACACAGGCAATTTCAGAACTCTGTGTTGGAAAGTGTATGTCAGGAGGGAAGAACAGGATATTTCATTTTGAGATAATTTAATAGTTCATCTAATTTCAAATATCCATTAGCTAGTAATATAATCATTTCTGTTTGGATGGGAAGTGAACATGAATCCTTTTCCGTCAAATGATCCTCCCATGGAAATTTAGTTTTCTTGGGGTAGCATTTGAATGTTGCACAGGTGGCAATAGAAAGTGGGTAGCAAAGAGAGATGTCATTAGAATCAAAACGGACATCAGATAACACAACCTTGCACATCGGTTACTACCTCCTCATGCAAAACTTTCTAAGCAGATTAATGTACATGTAATTAAGCACACGTATGAAATACTGATGTTAGGGATTCATAAATAAAGTCTTATGAAAAAATAACACTTGTCAGCGCATTATCTAGAGTTACCTCTGTCCTTCAAAGAATTGCGTGATTACAACTGGGTTTATGGCAAACTAAAGCCTAAAGATTTCATCACTGGCCCTTTCTGGAAACATTTTACTGAACCCTAAGTTTCACCATGCTTGGTCAGCTCAGGAGCAGGAGCATGTGAAATGTTAGGTGATTAGTCCCTTGATTTGTGACAGATAATGAAGAGGCCAACCTGAAGGAGCACTTGTTTTAGAAAGTCAAACACATGTTTTGTGACATCAGATAGAACCTCTTTCCATTACACTAAGCATACCTTTTGATCATTTTGTCCCCTCCTAAGATGTGAATGATACTGTTTGAAATTTGAAATTCCCCTTGTTTTATTCTGTTATTTGAAATAGAGTAAAAATTCTAACCCCACCCCCACCCCCACTGCAAGGCAATCAAACTATATGGCTAGGAATTACTCAAGGAGAGCAACTGCTGAGGGAGCAGGCCCAAGCCAGAGACCTCTGCAGGACTGGACCCAAGCCAGGAACATCTGTGGGAACAGGCCTGAGCCAGCAACCTCTGCCACAGCAGGTACAAATGAGCAACGACCGTAGGAACAGGCCCAAGACAGAGACCTCTGTGGACCAGGTGAAAGTCAGGGACCTCTGAGCTAGCAGGCACAAGTCAGGGACATCTGTGGGAACAGGCCTGAGCTAGTGACCTCTGCTGGAGCAGGCCTGAGCCAGCAACTTTAGCAGGAGCAGGCTTGAGGCAGCTACCTCCGCAGCCACCACTGAGGGAGCAGGTCTGATCCAGAGATTTCTGTGGGACTGAGTGTGAATCAGTAACCTCCAAAGAAGCAGGCCCAACCCAGCAAAAAAAAAAATGGATAAGGAAAATGTGGTACATTTATGCAATTAAGGAGTTCTACACCTCAGAAAAAAAATAATGACATCTTGAAATTTGTGAGCAAGTAGGTAGGTCTAGAACACATCATTTTGAGTAAGGTAACCCAGACCCAGAAAGACAAATATCATACACACTCATTCATAAGTGGCTTTTAGACATAAAGCAAAAAAAAAAAAAAAGGAAGGAAGGAAGGAAGGAAGGAAGGAAGAAAGCTACAATTCACAATCCCAGAGAACCTAGACAACAAAGAGGACCCTAAGAGAGACATACATGGATCTAACCCACATGGGAAGTAGAAAAAGTCAAGACCTCCTGAGTGAATTGGAAGCACGGGGACCATGGGAGAGGGTAGGAGGGGAGGGAAGCGGAAGGGAGAGGAGTGGAGAAAATATATGGCTCAATAAAAACAATAAAAAAATTAAAAAGAAATCACTCAAAGAATCTGACATGAGATCAGGTTGACTCCAAGATCCCCACTCTGAATTTGCTGTCCAGAAAGGTCTTCCAATTGATGTTGTCATCCCTACATATGATTCCAGAAAAAGTGGTTCCATCAGCAGTGGCAACATAAGAGAAATGCTAAGTCCTCCGGGATGTAGGTGTGCCAAGCATTAGGCACCTTCTTTTATTACCCAGCTAGTGCTAGAAGAGTACTGAATATCTTGGTTGGCATTTTTAAATCTGCGGATAAAAGCTCTCTAAATAAAGACTTCCACGTGGGTTGTGTTCACATGTTCCCCCGCAATTTCATTCTCCCTCCTTTTGGGAAGCTGCTCTCCGAGTGACACTGGAGGGAGGTGAAAGGCTCAGGGGGTGGGAGGCATAGAATACGCCCCAGAGAAAAAAAATTCTGTGCAAAAATAAACTGAGAGTTCTGAGCTTATTGACATTATGGATTGATTTTTTTTAAATCACCAAATAGATAAAGCTCTCTAGAAGAATGTTTTTTAGTTCCAGCTATTATAAGAGCCAAGAAAAACGAAAATAAGCCAAAACCCAGACAAGTGTGCCAGGTAACTTTACAAGGCTATAAAAACAAGAAAGCTGGGTATTTTCTGCCTTTCTCTCGTGTTCTAGCAGCACAAAACACGGCAATTGTTTGGCTTTGATAAGTTCTATAATTCTGCATTTATTTCTCATGAATGATAATTTTTCTAGTCAATAAAAATTGTTTTCCCATTTTCTATTTAATTTCTGGTAAGGATTTTTGTTGTTCTATGCCAGCATTTTTCAAAGAAGCAGATTACCCAAAAGAAGAGAGAAGCTCAGCGAATTCTGTGGCAGTATTGCCAGGATACTCTTTTAAGAGGAAGAAAAAAAGCATAAATTATGTTCCACTTTATCACCCAGTGTTCAATGTATTCATGTACTGTAAACATCATAACATCATTTTCTTCCTTTTCAACTGAGAACACCAACCCATGCATCAGTGGAGACTCAGCCCATGACAACATATGGATACGGATAATTTAACATATCCTGCTGAAAGTGTGCTCATTGTGTTCTCGTTGGTCTGTCTCAAGGCTGTTGCTATGCATGAAAACGGTTGACTATGTAAAGCAACAAGGAGGGAGGGAATGTCAACTGTGCTACCAGCAGACCTGGTCTCCAAATTGTTTTCAGTTATAGCACCTCTATTGATTTATAGCCTTACTGAGTAAAATGTTACACTGGGTCATAATAACAATTTGTACTTGTTGTGAGACATTCAGGTTCCTGTCTCCTACATTATCCTAAGGCACGGGTTCCTTTTTTATAATAGGTAACCCAGGCTCTCGAAGGGGCAGGTTTACATAGGTGGAAGGTAAATGAGCAAGGAGCAACACGCAACACTTTTAATTTAGAACGCTTTCTGCTATGCATGCTTACAGAAAAGCAGCTAGCTTAGGTGACACCTGAGAACGAGAAGGCGTCAGAAGAAGGCAAATAGACTAGAGTAAGAATATGTTTGTAAGAATATGTAATCTGCAGTCCGACAGCTACGGACAGTACAGCTGTCTCCTTTATGTTTGGATTCTGGGATCTAATGTGTTACAGCGTTTACAGCAGCTTCTACACAAAGGAAGGATCTGAGAAAGAGAGCTGGTGTGGTTACAGTTAGCAAGGATGGCAGGGAGCAGACTGCCCTGTGAATAATTGTGCTCTTTTAAGTCTATGGTCCAAGCAGGTAATGCATGCATAGGCAGCAAGAGTCTAACAGAGCAAACAGGTTCACAATGCTAAGTGTCTTCCCCCTGTCTTCCAACCTTCTGGTCCTGCTTCACACATAACACCACCATCCCTAAGTAGTTCTTCTCTAAAGTCGCCTTGCTTCCAGAGTATCTGGTTTTATATGTCATGTTCTTTTTCATACAATATATGTTACAAATGATATTTTCCTCTAAACTTAAATTAACACGTTTTAAAATAGATCTTGCAGCAAGAGCTGAAACATCATATAAACACCATTATGCATATCCTCTATGGTTAATAATAAGGAAACCTGTAACTTAGTGTTTCTTTGGGGCCAGTTTGAAAATAGCAGTTCTCATAAAATTAGCAATTCTGCCAGGCCCACAGGTGTAACCTATGATCAACCTATGTGACCCAAAGAAGCTACCTTCTTTATTGGTTGATCTGAGGTACTGTTCCAGACCAATATACAAAACAGGGATTTATTATATCTTGCTTGACGCAAAGAGTTTGACATGTGAGTTTAAAGTGTAAACCTAAACCACTCAAGCTGAAAACATGTGTCTCCCCTTTTAGTTAATCACATGGGTGCTCCTGCCTGCTCCCACACCTTTTCTCTTCTCCGCAGAGATTAATAGCAAGCTGAATCTTGTGTTACTAATATAAATATTTTTGTTAAGAACAGTTTATCATCTGGTTGTACAAACCAACACAGTACATTTTGTTCTGCTTGGGTTTGGTTTTTCCACAAAAAGACCAATATCAGATAATGCAAGTTCTTCAGGAACCTTCTCCCACTGACCAGTCTCTCTTACGGCCACAGATAGGCATCAGCTTTGACTCCTCAGAAATTGTACGTACTACAGTTTGTGTGTTTGTCTTTTTGTGTGATGTTTGAATTTTTCCTATTTTTATAATCAATAGCAACTCTGTGAACTTTTTAGCTCATGTTAATAGGAATATATGAATATATATGTGTGTGTGTGTGTGTGCAAATATATACAGAGCTTCTCCAGATAACTAAAGCAACTGTTCCCTCAATGCTTGAAGGATGGTACTGGCGAGAATGAGGGTAAATGGATACATAGCATAGCCCAAATAGCACAGATTTCTTTTTCATTCTCCTAATGCTATAGCCCAGGTGAACATGGGGTATCCCTCCTGGCATCATCCCCAATTTTCAAGCATCAACCCAAGTCCTTACTGTTCAGCGTTTTCTTTCACAAATCACGTTTTTTTTTTTTTGTTACTTTCAGGACCCCTTCCTTGAGTCATAATTATCAATTAGCGTCTCATTTGGCTGCCTGTAACTGAATCCTAACTAAAGAGACGCCGTGAAGGACGGCATTCTTTTTCATGTGTCCAGAAGTCCTGGGTAAGCAGTTGGAACAGAAACAGCCAGCTGCTCTCCGTTTCTGTCACATTCCTCACTCCGGCAGTCAGTATTTCTAGCTGAACACACGGCTATCTTAACACTTCAGCCTGACGCATGACTAATCTGGCTGAGGGACATGAATAGAAGTCCTCTATGTAACTTGTTGCACTTTTTAAAAGGGAAACATCGTGTCTTTCCTGATCCCTCTTTCTTAGACATTAAATTAAATGTAGATGGTGGCTGTATTATATGGCTTGCTGAGATTGTTATTCCGAAGTCACACATAGCAATGAAAGGGTGAGAATAACTAAGGGTAGACAGACTATCGTCGGACTTATTTATTCTTGGACATTTTTTCGTATAAAAGGAATAAACTTCTCACTTGTTTTACCACTATTATTTTGAGATCTTTTCCCCACAACTGAACTTATGTCTAAATAATCAAGGAGTATATGGCTGTACAGCAATGAAGCAAGCTGCTTCTGTCTTTCTGGCCTCCCGCCCTTATTGAATGGTTCTCCTCCTTAAAGTTACTTCATTATTGCAAAGTCCCAATTGAGCTTTCCATTTTCAGTCTAGGTTTCAAAGAAAGAGAGAGAGGTGGAACAAGTAATCCCTGAACCAGAAAGATAAACTTTCTAGAATTCACAGAAGACTTTACTCATGTCATGTTGGCCATATCTTGATATGTAATTTTAACAGCTGGACATGTCAACAACCCCCCTTAGAAAAAAGTCACGTGATGAGAAATGACAAAGAAATGAAGAAAAAGGAGGTGCCTAGCAGGGTCACAGCAGTGCTCAGAAAGAATGTATTCTAAGCAACTAAAAAACCCCACATGGGTCTTGTCAATGCCCCCCAAGTAGAAAACAGGTAGCACCTCAGTAACAAAGAAAAAAGGGGGGCTGATAATCATTAATAGTCTCAGGCCATAGTTAAAATCGGGGTCACGTCAAGAGAGCAGACCCTTAGAAAACAGCAGGCTGATGATGACATTTTGTAGGAAATAAATGAAAAGAAGCTAGACAGAGAAGAAAACCTACTAAAACCATCCAAACAGCAGTAAAGGCGACAGTAAAATGTAGATGGTTTATGAAATTTACCATGTAAAATTTATGATTGCAATTACTACGAAACGAAGCTACATGATAGAATCAAGATTGGCGGGTGTTCCTGCTTATCAATTTAAAAACTATATGCCATTTCCTCGGGAAGATTTCAGTCGAGCAGATAGGACCAGAACCAGTCTGCAGTCAGTTGAGGGTTCACTGGTTTAGATATGGCTGGAGTGTGTCCACCACAGGTCCATGTGCTAGAAACTGTGTCCCCATTGTGAACTGTTAGGAAGTGGAGCCTCGTGAGAGGGCTAGGAAAGCATTATTGTACTTCTTTTGGAACCCCAGTTAGTTATGGCTAGAGTAGGTCGTTTCCAAAAGAACAAGACTGGATCATGAATGACTTGGCTTCCTGTAATCTCGTAGCGTTCTCTTGTCATCCTTCTCTGATATCTTGTAAGCAGCCATGGCGCTCTTCACAAAAACAAAACAGATGGGGCCACTCAATCTTTGAGTTTCAGTCTCCAAACTATGAGCTACATAAACTTTTTTTTTTCAATTTGGAAGTATCCAGCTATGGAGAAAAGACATGAGCTAACACTAGACATCAGAAGGAACGAGAATGTAGGGAAGGCTGTATGTCATGAGAAAAATAATTAACACCAGGTATCAGGGAATCCAAAAGTAAATGGTGACATAATCTGTTTTACAACTAGTTTTTTTGAAAAACGACACTTTTGTGCCATCCTGTTTAACTATGACCTTGAGGTTAGGTGTCAGGGGCAGAGCCTGCACTGTTGCTGTCTGCCTTTGTGCATCTCCTGCAGGCCTGGGTGCCTACCCAGTGCCTGCACTTTGTATGCCAGTCTTGGTGTGTGCCCATGGTTGCCAGTGTGTGCCTCATAAATGTCACTAACTGCCTACTGGTGGCTGTCTGCGCCCTGAATGAATACAGTATGTCTTATCTCCATAACACTGCTCAAAATTCCTTCAATTTCCTGGCCTCTTGATACCCTGTTCCTTTCCTGGAATTTGGACTTTAAATGAGCATCATATTGTGTTACAGCTGCAGAAAACAGGCTAAACACAGAGTGGGAGCAAAATAAGAATGTAGCTTTAAAAAAAAGAAATGAAAGAAAGTAGATTTGAGTAGGGGGCCCAAGTGCACAGTGTGAGCTCTCTTTGATTGAAAGTCACTTCTTAGAAATACAAAGAACAAAAGTTTTAAATTCTTACATTAAAGGAAAATAAGTATATTGCTTGGAATAAATGTTATTCAAAATTTTTCACAATTTCTGCTTCATGGTTCTCTTAAAGTTGTATTTCTCTATGAACGCAGAAATTTAAAAGTATGTCTAGCCAACACAGGTGACTCTGGCCCTTCCTAGTATCAAGGAGAGAGATTCATGTGTCTTTCTCAACATTCAGAGTCTCAAGTCAAAACACCTTTGATATAAAAAGAAACTTTGAATGTGTTTTAAAATTTCGTTTCCACACACACCATGTCATCAACAAATGGCACTTTGCTCTTTAAATAGCACATGAACCAAATCCAAAAGACAAATGCTCAGTGTGATACTGTATCTATAGAATCACAATTCTGCCAAATGGATTTGACATGCAGATCACTGAGAAATCACGCTGAGCCAGTCAAAGAAAGAAAAAAACCAAACTGGGCTCCATCCATGGGCAATAAAGAGCCACAAAGGGCGTTCTAGGCTCTTTAGAAATATTAGTTCCTCATCACAACCGTAAGAAGTTGCATTATGAGACTAAGAGAAAATAAAGTGAGTGGTTAGTAGTTTAGTCAGGAGTCTGGGCAGAGTGAGTGTCACAGCCGGGAAGGAGCCCCCCATTTTCTGACATTCAGCTTGGTGTTTCTAGTGCCCATGTCTGCCTTTTACAGTAAACTTCAAAGAACATAAGCAAAACAAGAGGGCTTAAGAAATTGTAGATGCTCTTGTTTTGCTTTGCAAACACATTTTTAAAATAACACTGAAGCAATCCTAGAGAGCAGTTGTCAGTAGTGAAGAAACTGCAAAAGCAACACCAACATTTTAGTTTATGGGTTTTAATGAGTGTGAATAGGTATCATTTTGTTTAGGAAACTTACTCAAAGTTATCATCACACAGCCCAGTAGAGTCGTGTATATGGTATATATGGTAAAAAAAAATGCCAGTGAAAAATTTTGCAAGGCTTAGAGCCTCAAGATCATTTGATTGGTCCGTAATTAAAATAACCAGACTATATGTCCTACATCAATGCGGCAATACTTCTTGTGAGAGCCATGGAAATTATTTGGCTCATTCAGTTGCTATTTTTCTGAGGCTTAAACTGTGTGTGGTATGGTATGTGTATGTGGGGCGGGGGGAGGAAAGAGATAGAAACAGAGACAGAGATAGAGAGAGAGAGAGTGAAAGAGAGAAAGAGATTTATCTGGAATTTAACATTGTAGCTTTTTTGATACTAATTATTAAAAGATAAATAATATCAGAGTGGCATAGAGATCAATCAAATCTATCAAAAACATCAAATCTGTAAACAAACATGCCATCAGGAGCAATAGGATGTCTATGGAATTAGCTTCAAGAATCATATAGTATCCCACTTTAATACAAGTTAAAGTTGGGTGGTGGTGGTGCACGCCTTTAGTACCAGCACTCAAGTGACAGAGTTCAAGGCCAGACTGGCCTACAGAGTGAGCTCTAGGACAGCCAAGCCCACACAGAGAACTCCTGTCTGGTGAATCTCTGTGAGTTCAAGGCCAGACTTGTCTACAGAGTGAATTCTAGGACAGCCAAGCCTACAGAGAGATACCCTGTCTCCAAAACACCAAAAAAATGAATGCCAAAATTTATGTTAAAAAGCACTCGGGAGGCAGAGGCAGGCGGATCTCTGTGAGTTTGAGGCCAGCCTGGTCTACAAGAGCTAGTTCTAGGCCAGGAACCAAAAGCTACGGAGAAACACTGTCTCGAAAAAAATAAATAAATAAGTAAAAAAAAAAACCCAAAAAATGTATCATTTCAGGTAAGCAGATTGTCATGAAAAGTAGAACATAAATAGAAAATACTCAGGCACAATAGATGTTCCTGTCTTTGTTAGCAGTCTAAAGCAGTTACGCTACAGTTAAATATGGGGAAGGCAAGCAGAATGGCAGAGCAGTGAGTGCTAGCATCATATACCAAACTCTGATGGAGGTTAGGGTATGGGAACATTAGCTGTGGGACAAATTACCTCCTTCAGGTGAGGCAGAGTAGGTCAAGTCACTGTGGATCAGGATGCAGAAAAAAAGAGATGGGTCATGGTTAAGGAGCTTTGATTCCCAGGAATGACTGCGCTGAGGATCTTTTATTAAAAAGTAAAGTAATAAGTCCTCTTATAGGAGGTAATGATTAAATATAAATTCTCCTGAAAAATAAATTCAAAGTAAACAAGGTACTATGATATGATTCGATTACATTTTGTAATCCTGAACATAGTGTGGAAAACTGCATTAGTATTGTGGGAAATAAAGAGGCTGAACCTCAGGACATATCAGTACTACCAAGCAGATTGTCCTATTTGAGGGTGTCGCTCATATGGTGCTGTCTCCCACCCTGAGAGCCTGGTGATTTAGCGTGTCCTACTGAGGAGGATCTTACTTGAGGACTCAGCAGCATCCTTGCTATAAACAACCGAAGCTGCATTAAACGCTTTGGCAGGCAGAACTACACACAGGGAATTTTTGCTCCCTGGTGTGATGAGTAATTTTTACTAAATATAAATTGCTGTGTTAAATCAATATTCTGAGCTTCCAACTATTGAGAATATGCTCTATTCATTGATCATAAGATTATACACGTTCCCAGAAAATTCTGATCATCTGTTTTGAGAACTCTCCCTCTGCAATTTTAATGACTTTCCCCTGCATGCATTTTCTCCGGACAACGAAATGAGGTACCAATTAGTTCATCTCACTGGCTCTCAGGGTAAATGCAGGGAGCGCAGAGTCGATAGCAAAATTTATTTTTGAGGGGCAGGCAAGCTGTGAGAAGAGAAAAGCAATGAACACAAAGTAAGATGTTGTCTAGGTGAAGAGAAACATTCATGTCATAGAATCCACCAGTCCTGGGATCAACACACTGAGCACAGCGATGCTGGTCAAGCAAAGACAGCTATGGTGGCACAGTTATCTTATCGTCCACATCGTCCTTCTGATTATATTATAGTCAGCTCTGCTAGAACAAAATGGTCACAAAAGACTTTTAGAAAAATTCAGATTGCTGAGCCCAGAGGAGACCTCCTGAATCAACTTCTAATGGGGGAGGTATGGTAAACTATACATTTTCAAAAGGCCTCAACGACAAGTAAATGTATTTACAGTTGTTCACAATCATTAGCATAAGTTTGTGTTTAGTTATAGAAGTAGCCACAAAAATAAATCCTTAATATTTCTGAAATAATGAAAAATGAGCTTTTGTAATATGGTTTTACATATATATGATACATATATATCATATATATGACAAATGATTTGACTTTTTATTTCCTGCCTTGCTGTAAAATTTTGATTTTTATTGTGTTACTGGGTACATTTTTGTGTTTCGGGTATTTAAAAAGAAAAACACTCAGTAAAATTTAAGTAAGCATTCTAGCAATCCTACTAATCAGAAGGCCGAGTCAAGAGGATCATGAATTTGAGATCAGCCTGACGCAAGGAAATCCTCTTTCACAAAAATAAATAAGCAAACAAATAAAAATCGAGCTGACCAGGTGATTGTTAAGGTGTTTGGGGAAAAACTTCTCTAGAAAACAGTTTCGGGAGGAATGGACCAACTTAAAAATGTTCCCAGTAGCCAAGTGAACCTACCAGGTTGGGGAGCTGTTTCCGTGGGTCAAGGGCTTGCTGTGCAGGCATGAGGGTTTGAGTCCAATCCAAATGTCAGATTCTGTGGGGCGAGCATGGCGTCCAAGTTCCTGAGCCGCCGAGTCAGGAGGACTCTTGGGGCTTGGCAGTTAGTCAGTGTATCAGCAGTGCCAGTGAGTGTGTCAGTGGTTTCAGGCTCAGTGAGAGGTTCAACACATCTCAGTGTAAAAGGTTGAGTGGTTGAGGGAGACCCTTGATGATGCATACATACCCAATCACATACACGGAAGCTAATCAAAGGGGGAAGTGCCCTAAGGAATGAAGTTTCTTAAAACAACCACACAGAGAGAGAGAGAAAGAGAGAGAGAGAGAGAGAGAGAGAGAGAGAGAGAGAGAGAGAGAGAGCGCTCAATGATGGAAGAGGGGAGAAAACTATCAAAATCCTCTTCTAAAAGCATTTTTCTAGAGGTAAATAAAATGCCCTCTGCCTTAACTCCTAGGGCTCACAAAATCTACCATTGCCAAAATCTGAAGAGTTAACACTTTGGCAGCTATAGCAAGAATCTCCAGGAAACTTCCTGAGCTGCTGCCATATTTGTTTACGTGTTCACAAATGTCAAAAGAACTTAATTTCAGCCAGGTCAGTCATATTTTCTCTGAAATACGACAGAAATCCTTTCTTTTCTGCTCTGCAGAACAGGGCCAGGATCATCGAACTGCTGCCGTTTAAAGATTTAGAGCCTTGCCAGGTCGTGCATCAGCCTTCTGCAGTGCGCAGGCTAGAGTAGGAGACTGTCCCACAAGGACCCCGGGCCAGCTTGCCAGCTCAGCCCCGCCCCCATCAATCGTGACTAGCAGCCTGGGTTTTTATAGGCTTCTATTTGACCTTGTAAGGTAACGTTACAGAAAGGCAAGCGGCCTTATGTCAACTCTGAAGTGTTTTCCTGTTTAGTTTCAAGGAAATGCCCATTATGTTTTAATTTGGGCAATTGAAGCTAAGGTGAAGAACTCAACCGTGTCCCTGTTTCTCCCAGATGACTCAGGATCTCGGGGAAGTCATGTGACTGTGTAAGAATCGCTGATGTTTAGTCTAGCGCTGTGGGTAACGGGATGAAGAAAGCAACTCGGGACAATTCTAACCCAATCTCTTTGGCCACTCATGTTCATCACCACCCCTCTGTTGTTGCAAATTGTGTTCCAGGCGGTTGACTCAACCCACCTATGAGCTGCTCCCGAGCCAAGGGAATGAATTCCATTTTCACATCCCTTGCACCCAGAGTCCTGTCTGGCACCTCGTTTTGTAGAGTTTTGGGAACGGAGTAGATTGCAAACGGATGGAGAGAAAAGGGGAAATGGCACAGGGGCGGAAAGAGAAGGGCTCCCAAACAAACAAATTAAATTTAGGGAATGTGATTGTTTACCTATCTTCTTCCTCTCCCGCATAAAATGATTATATTAGGAATACTAATGTCTGCATAATATGTTGGAAATTCCTTGAGCCTTTTACACATGTTGGTAGAAAGACAACCACCCTAAAGGTATAAAGCATAGAAATTGAGGTGTGTGTGTGTGTGTGTGTGTGTGTGTGTGTGTGTGTGTGTGTGTGTGTTTAAATTACATGGCAAAAGGACATTGTCAGTATGATTAACTTTGTAAGAATTTACTGGAATGTCTGCAGTGGCCCAATCTAATCACACAAGTCTAAACAGCAAAGAACTTTCTTTGGCCAATCAAAAAGACTGAGAATATGAGAGAGGCTAGACCCAGTGTTGGCAGAGGGCCCCATGGAAGAAGGCACAGCAGAGAATGTGCATGGACCATGGGAAAAACACGTCACTGATTGAAAGCCTGCAAGAAAACGAGAACTTTAGCCTTTCAAACACAAGGAGCCAGATTAATCCAGTAATCGGAATGAGTTAGAGAAGTTTCCTCTCTGGAGCCATCAGGAAGAACAGCCCTGCTGACAACGTGGTCCTAGCCCAAGAGAGACTTCTGACTCCAGCAAACTGAGTGATAACAAATATGTTTTATTTTAAGCTGTTAAAAAGAAATGCAGTGAGTTCGCAATTCTCACATCTAAATACTCACTCTGCTACTTTGCATTTAATTGTCTTTAATAAGTGAAAAGAGGCGGTTCACTAGGTTGGGGTTTAGAAATTCATTTGCCTTGTGAATGTGTTCAGTCGCAGTGTTTCCTCACAGGCTGTCTGTACAAAGGACTGCGAATTACGACATCAATGCAGGCTGGACCGATGGCGCTCAGGTGAGTGAGAAGAATGGGAAGTGGTTAGATCACTTAGCAATCAGCTAGTTTTTCCGTGAGAAAGTGAAGTGTTAATCCATACCTCACCATACATTTGAGCTGGGACTCGCATCTGGGAACAGAGTTTATTCTGTGTTAGAGGTAAAAGGTGGTGTGTGCCAGTTTGCGGTACTCTGGTTTACTGGTACAGCAGAGTATACTGCCAAGTGTTAGATTGGACGTGGAGAGGGAAGGGCAAAGATTCTGTGGCCAGAAGAAGCCCTTGGTAGAAGACACTTCACCTGCTTGTCAACATTCCTTCTGCCAAACTATTTTCCTATGCGTTACCTGAAACAAACTACTCAGGCTATCATATAAAGCCTGCTCATGCACTTAAACTCCATACATGCAGCTTAGCATGCTTATGGGAAAAATGCTCTAGCCAGCTTCCTCTTCCCCTTCCATGTTATACGAATATTGCCACTCTGTTTCCCCTTATGACAAACAGGCAAGTCCAGGGCATTTAGGTTTGTTGTATCTTAAAAGAAAAAGTACCTTCACTCTCTGTCTTCCCTCCACCATTTCCTTGATCCCACTTGCATCAAAATTCCTTAAACAGCTGCTTTATCTTGATGTTCCACTCTCCCTACTTTCTCATTCTCTTCCAATTCCCCTTCCTCTGGCTTCATAAGGGGCCTAACTCTTCTAAGATTGCATTTGTCAAGGTTGCCGATGACTCCATTTTTCTCACCCCAGTGTTTAATTTTTAGCTCTCACCCTACTTGAACTGTCAGGCATCTGAAAGTTTCCACGCTGCTCGCTTCGTTTGTCTGACACATTGAGACACACTCCTGATGCACCTCTGCTCCTGTTGAGCACACCTTACTTTTCTTTGGGGATTTCTCCACTTTTCCCTCTTCTTGCTGTTTTCATTTTCTCCAAGGATGACTCTTTGATAAATTTCGTTTTCTCTTGAAAAATCTCCGTGATCTTGTTACACTTCAGGTTTGTAATATATTTAATTTTTTGATTGCTTCTAAATCTGTAAAGCTCAAATTTTCCCTGTGAATTTCTGACTCATACAACAAATCCCATTTCCAGTGTCTCAGCTTTTATAAGGAAAGACCATGAGCCCAAAGCTTCATTCCTGATCTGCGCCCTGCAGACTCTAGGTCTGCACACAGCGTGCCCCATCTCATAACTAACGAGCCTTTTTTTGTTTTTGTTTGTTGGGTTGGTGGTCTTTCTTCCTGTATCTGTGGAATTAACACTGAGCTTCCAGATTGCTACGGTTTCCTCATCAGTAAACCCAATGCACCCAAATCCAGATATTTCTGTCTGTGCATGTGTTTGTCTATTTTCCATTCCATCACTAAGCGTCAGGCCGAGTTGCTGGGAACCATGCAAGGATATTTCACAGCCTTGATCTGGCACAGGACTTGTGTATACAGTCACAGCTTCTGTGAGATTATGTGTACAATGGTCCTTTCTGAAGTGAAATAGCATTTCCTAGACTCTCTTTTGTGCTGATCTCTGAGTATTCGGGGAGGGGGTATAATATAGATGTCTATGCCATTTAGGGATAAACACTTCTCAATCTTCTATTCTCTGCACATTGACCAGTTTGGGCCTCTATAGATTACCATCTACAACACATGGAGCTTTTCTGAAGCGAGTTGTACAGTCACTAAAATAATTAGGGTATAAGAATAAGAACTTAGGAAGCAGGGACCAGAGAAATGGCTCAGAGGCTAAGAGTACTAGCTGCTCTTCCAGAGATACTAATTCAATTCCCAGCAATTCAATTCTCAATTCAGATTCAATTCCCAGCAACCACATGCCGGCTCTCAAGTGTCTATAATGAGATCTGGTGCCCTCTTCTGGAATGCAAGCATATATGCGGGCAGAACCCTATACACATAATAAATAAATAAACCTTAAAAAAGGAACTTAGGAAGCAATTTGCTACAGTATTTATTTAGCATAGTAATAGTGTTATATCCCCCCTCCCAGACAGACATGTAAATAGTACCAGACATGAGTTTGATCTTGTAGACCAGACTTTAAATCTAATCAAAAAATGACTGGTAGCTCCCATAACATTTGGGCTACAGTTGCACCAGCCGGTGTATCTTGATAGGCCAATCATTAATGTCACAAGAGACACCTGAGTAAGACTGTTGATTACTTTTCTCCAGCAATAAAATACATAGAACCTCTTCGGACTATGAAAGCTAACCAGTGGAGATAAATCTATCTTCCATGCTAGTACCAGCTTGATTTTTCCATGAATCAAGTATGTGATATTTTCACCATTGAGTTTTACAGGATAATCAAGAGCAATGGCAATATCCCATAATATTTGTGGATATCAATAAGAACATGCTGTATGACAACTGAAAACAAAAAGAAATCCATACCTGGTGATGCATTTTGTATTTGATAGTCTATGATGTCTGAGAAAGTCATTGTCTCCCTGTTATATTATAACTCCATTTACACTCCTTGTGTGTGTGTATATGTGTGTTTTTCAGGAAGTTACTATAGTGCTGGATTTCCATATGTATTTTCAGTGTCTTTAATGTTGGTTCTCCCTTTCCATACTTTGACTGCTGGTCTGCCCTTCTATCTTCTAAACCCATTTAACACTTTCTGTTCCATTATTCCAGCTTCTCTTTTCATATCATCTGTGTTCTACCCCATTCACTATACATAGCCCTCCACGGCCCCTTACTAGTTTTCTGGGTATTCTAATTCAAACACACATATCTAGGATTCAAATCTAGCATCTCCACATATGAATAACAAAATGACTTGCTGCTTATCTTTCTGATCCAGAGTTACTGCGCTCAGTGATTATTTTCAGCTGTCTCCAATTACCTGTAAATTGCTTGATTTCACTTTTTACAGTTAAATGATATTTTATTGTATATGTTCATGTTTTCATTATCCGTTCATTTGTTGATGGACATACAGGCAGTTCCCATTTTCTGGTTCTTGTGAATGAAGGAACGGTAAAGATAGATGAGCAAATATCTCTGTAGTAGGATGCATAATCCCTTGGCACTATGCCCAGCAGTGGCATAGCTGTGTCTTGTGGTAGATCTATTCTAGTTTTTTTGAGAACTCTCCACAGTGATTTCCATAATGGCTGCACCAGCTTGCACTCCCACCAGTAGTGAGTAAATGTCTCCCTTTCCCAACATCCATGTCAATATTTGCTGTCATGTTTAAAATCTTAGCTATTTTGGCTGGGATAAGATGAAACCTCAAAGTAATTTTTATTTGTGTTTTCCTAAGATTAAAGACATTGACAACTTTTTAAAAAATTATAATCCTCAGTCATTTGTATATCTTTTTTAAAGAATTGCTGTTTAGTTCTATGCTCCAACTTTTAATTGAGTTACTTGTTTTCTTGGTGTTTAGTTTATTTTAATGTATTCTTTTCATATTCAAGGTGCTCACCCTCTATGAGATGTATAGCAGGTAAATATTTTCTTCCCATTCTGTAGGCTGCCTCTTCATTGGAATGATATTATCCTTGGCTATATAGAAGCTTTTTTTTTAATTCTTTTTTTTTATTGAGAAAAGGAAAAAAAAAACAAGTTTCCACCTCCTCCCAGCCTCCCATTTCCCTCCCCCTCCTCCCACCCTTCCCCCCTCTCCCACCCTTCTCCCCCTCCCCCCACTCCTCTCCCCCTCCCTCTCCAGTCCAATGGGCAGTCAGGGTTCCCTGCCCTGTGGAAAGTCCAAGGTCCTCCTCCCTCCGTCCATATCTAGGAAGGTGAACATCCAAACTGGCTAGACTCCCAAAAAGACAGCACATTAAGTAGGATGAAAACCCCGTGCCATTGTCCTTAGCTTCTCATCAGCCCTCATTGTTCGCCATGTTCAGAGAGACCAGTTATATCCCATGCTTTTTCCGTCACAGTCCAGCTGGCCTTGGTGAGCTCCCAATAGATCAGCTCCACTGTCTCAGTGGGTGGGTACACCCCTCGTGGTCCCGACTTCTTTGCTCATGTTCTCCCTCCTTCTGCTCCTCATTGGGACCTTGAGAGCTCAGTCCAGTGCTCCAGTGTGGGTCTCTGTCTCTATCGCCATCCATCACCAGATGAAGGTTCTATGATGATATGCAAGATATTCGTCAGTATTGCTATAGGATAGGATCGTTTCAGGTTCCCTATCCTCAGCTGCCCAAGGAACTAACTGGGGACATCGCCTTGGGCTCCTGGGAGCCACTCTAGGTTCAAGTCTCTTGCCAACCCTAAGGTGGCTCCCTTAACTAAGAATTGTGCTTCCGTGCTCCCCTATCCAACCTTCCTTTATCCCAATCCTCCTTTTTCCCCAAGTTCCCCCCATCCTCCCTTCTCCCTTATCTCTCCCCATCTCCCCTTACCCCCCTCCCACCCCACACCCAAGATCCCAATTTTATAGAAGCTTTTTAATTTAATAAGGTTTCATGTATCAAATGTTGGTCTAATTTTCTTTCCTGTTCCTATTAATTGAAGGGGTTTTTTAAAATATTTTCTTCTAAGAGATTTGATATATCAGGTGTTGAGGTCTATGATACACTTGGAATAGAGTTTTGTCCAGTGTAAGAGATAATAATTTAGTTTCATTTTTCTACATGTAACTCTCTACTTTGACAAGTACCATTTGTAGAATATGCAAATTAATGAAAACAGAACTGAAAAGGGGGCTATAACAACAGATACTGTGGAAATCCAGAGAATCACTTGGTCATACTTCAAAACACTATACTCCAAAAAATAGAAAAATGTAAAAAAAATGGACAATTTTCTGGATAGGTACCACATACCAAAATTAAATCATGATCAGATAAACAATTTAAATAGACCTATAACTTTCAAGGAAATAGAAGCAGTCATAAAAAGTCTCCCAAGGGGAAAAAAAGCCCAGAGCAAAGATGGTTTCAGCACAGAATTTCAAAGATCTAATACCAATACCCCTCAAATTGTTCCACAAATAGAAACAGAAGGAACATTATCAAACCCTTTTTATGGGGCTATAATTATCCTGATACCCAAACAACACAAAGATTCAACTAAGAAAGAGATTTACAGACAATTCTCACTAATGAACATTGACACAAAAATACTCAATAAAATACTGGCAAACCAAATCTGGCTATAGTTACCCTGTTATCCAAACCACACAAAGACTCAACTAAGAAAGAATTACAGACCAATCTCCTTCATGAACATAGATGCAGAGAGGGAGCAATGAAAGAGATGTCTTAATAGAGGGAACCATTATGGGGTTAGGGAGAAGCCAGGTGCTAGAGAAATTCCCAGGAATCCACAAGGATGATCCCAGCTAATATTCCTAACAATAATGGAGAGGGTGTCTGAATCTTCCTTCCCTTAGAACCAGGTTAGTGAGTACCCTAATTGTCACCATAAAACCTGCATCCAGTATCTGATGGAAGCAGACGCTGTGATCCAGCACTGGTCTGAGCTCCTGGAGCTTAGTGGAAGAGAGGGAGGAGGGATCATATAAGCAAGGGAAAAGGGTGATCAAGATTATGATTGGGAAAACCACAGAGACAGCTGACCTGAGCTAGTGGGAGCTCATAGAGTTTGGACTAACAACTGGGGATCCTGCATGAAGCCAAGCTAAGCCCTTTGAATGTCGGTGACAGTTCTGTGACTTGATCTGTTTAGGGGGTCCCGGCAGTGGGACCAGTACTTATCCTGCTTACATGAAGTGGCTTTTTAGAGCCCACTCCCTACAGTGGGTTGCCTTGCTCAGTCCTGACACAGGGGGAGGGGCTTGGTTCTGTTTCAACTTGGTATACCAGATTTTGTTGACTCCCCAAGGGAGGACTTACACCCTCTGAGGAGTGGATGGGGGGTGGGAGGTGGGGAGGTGGGGTGCGAGAGGAGGGGAAGAAGGAAGAACTAGGGCTAGTATATAAAAAAACGTAATAAAGTAAAATTAAAAACCTGTGCCAGAGCCAGGCTCTTTCTCCCCGCCTGCTACTGGAGGATCAAAATGTACTTCTCAGCTACTCGTTCACCACCATGCCTGCCTGCCAGGCATGCTCTTTGCTGTGATGGTAATGACTAACCCTCTGAAAGTGTGAGCAGGTGCCCGAGGCAACTTATACAAGAGAACATTTAATTAAACGAAGATGAGGAACACGTTTAAGTGATTTATTTTTACATAGAGTATCTTAGCTACTGTTTTTCATTTTCCTAAAAATTTATAGACAAATTTTAATGGATTTTCCTATAATGACCGTAAAAATAAGTAACTTTATTTCCAGAAAGAGAGGAAAGGATACATTGGTGTCTTAATTTTGTTAACGGGGCTCCATGGGCACTTTAATCAATATCATGAGTGTGAGTGGCTTCAACTTCCAGATCAAACAGGGGGTACGGTATGATGCAAGGCATCATGATCTCCATCAGAAGTCCAATTTCAGTCATAACTGTTATGAAGTACCCTGGTGGGTTCTCATTTTCAGAGAAAGCAAAGTATAAGCAGTGTCTAGACTCTGGTAATAATGAAGACAGTCTGTGTGTTGAGATACTTAAGAGGAAATTACTATGGAGTGGAAGAGAGGTAGCTAGGATGGTTGAGTTCCCCCCCCCCAAAAAAAAGGAAAGAGAATATTTGGACTCTCCCCAAAGCCTAAGGGAAGGTTTGAAGGACGTCAAGAATGGAGAAAAGGAACATTCAATGAGCACAATCTCCAAACAAACGACAAGCACTTTCAAAATTGATGCCGTGTTGCAGAAAGGAAAAGCACCATTGTGAAATGCAAGTAAATCCCACACCAGTGTCCTTTCACTCGCCTCCCCTTTATTATTCATCTTAGATCTTAGATTGGGTGCTGAGTGTTATATATTTCTTAATGCACATCTTCAATAAGCTGACCATGACGTTAGGGCTGTTATGATTTATCTGGGTTTTCCGCTGTTCATTGCAACTCTCTCCTCTTGGATTTGCTTCCGTGAAAGCCATTTATAGTTTATTGCTTCAGCAATCTTTGTCACAGGAAGAATTAATTTCTCTGAGACGTTATGGTTTGTAAGATGCAAAGTGATTTCTGCCTTGCCTCTTTTAGGGTAATCAAATTCATATATATATATATATATATATATTCCAAAAATACACATGATAAGTTATGGTTTTTACTTTGAGAATTTGGTCAGTCATGGAAGGTTACTCTGGTGTGGGAAATATTCCAATATTACCAAGGACATTAAGAACATTGTGTTAAATAATTCAAATTATAGTTAACCCAGACAGAACCTAAATTCTGATTCACAACTTAATGAATGCATACATAATGTCACATGGCAATGAATCTGTGCAATTTAAATCACCCCTTAATCAGTTTTGCTAAAAACAGAATCCAAGAGAAAAACATCATCTATTTCATCTGCTTCTTAGGACTCTTACTCGCTCTTAGCTCCCTCTAGGGGTTAAATTCGCTTACTGCACCACAGAGCCAACAACCTTGAAGATTATTCATCCTTTCTCTGTCCTGAGACCCTCCACTGTACTTGACCTCTGTTATCTGAGACCTGCTGTAGCTAGATCTAATTACCCCCTAATTTAAAAGATCAGTACACTGGTGAATAAAATTTGCCTGATCTCACCGTGTGAGAACATAGGGACACGAGGACTTAGGCTGGGTCTTCAATAATTAAAATGCCATACAACTCACCCTGCACATGGTCTCGGGCATGGCACTGGTATGAAGGTGAATGATGTATATGCAGATAAGCCAACAACTTAGTCATCAGGAATAAACAAAGCATGCATATTGCATGATAGAATACAACACAAGGGAAGCCAGTGTTTGGGAAGAAATAGAAACCATCATCCTCAAACATTTTATGTCCCAGGTCCCTGTAGGAGTTTTAGCTTCTTGTATCTTACTCCTCGGGTAATCTGCAAAGGATGCATCATAGTCTATTACTGAGTAGTAATTTTACGACAGAATTTAACAAGATACTTCAAGGTCACAGTGTTGCAATAAACCTTGAGATTAAAACCCAAATGTCACTGGCTCCCAAGCCTAGACTCTTTCACTACATCTGAATGGGGTTTTGGTGGCAACATTTTAAGGTTTTTGTAAGTGGTTAATCTTTTCACTCTTGTCCTTAAGTTGTTTACAAGGGCAAACCATTTTAGAGCACCATGATGGTCACTCATATAATACAAAGGTCCAGGGATGTCTGCTCACATGGGTCCACTCGTGGTAGGTGGGATTACACCTTCCCCAGGACTGCAGCTTTTCAACCACAAGATCCAGTGAGTGTGACACTTTGAACTGCAAAACTGCAGATGTGACTGGGTCATGGACCCTGAAAGGCCCACGAAGAGATTGTGGATCAGCCATATGGGCCCAATGCAATCGTATGCCAAAGCAATCACAGGCCTGAATGTCAAAATTAATCTGAATCCCGAGTAAAACTTTTGAAAATATAAAGTATCTGGAATCATGCATGGTAGAAAACAATTTTTTTTGACATCAAGTTAATGCGAAAAATTCTTAAGATCCACTGCCCAAGCCATTCTCTATAAAACTGTAAATTGTTACAAACTGACTTTTAAGAGGATAAACATAATTTTGCTGAGGAAATAGCATGAAGATTTAACAGCTTTAGTTTTTATACATTTCTTGGAAATTGATGTGTGGTTACAGCAGGTACTGTTTGCTTGGAATAAAAAGTTAAACTGAAAGGAGGATTATGGAGGGAATTAAGTGTCCTTTTTAGAGACTAAAATAAAGTGGTGGATAAGACCAGTTTGCCTTCATAGAAAATCTTCGTTTTCATGACATTTATATTCTCTTGGGAAGAAATAATAATACACGAAAAGCAATATTATAGGTAAGAGAGCGTAAGAAAATAAAAGTTTGATTGCACAGAATGAATGGAATGGAGAGAGCCTCAACCAACCGCTCAAGACATTAGACCCTGAAGCCAGGAGTTTCCAACATGCAGAAAAGCAAAGCTACAATCTGAAGCGTGAAGAGTGTTCAGGAAATACAGGGACAGACTCCCCAAACAAAGAAAGTGAGGAAGAGAAATCAAGTGCTTTCTCTTTCAATTCTGGATATAATTGTCTTTTAAAAATAAGAATGGTCAAGATCAAGAAACACTGATGACAGCTTGTGCTGGAGAGGATGTGGGGTAAAGGGAGCCCTTTGCCATTGCTGGTGGGAATGCAAGCTGGTACAGCCACTTTGGATATCAGTATGGCAATTTCTCGGAAAAATTAGGATACAACCTACCTCAATATCTCAAGACCCAGAAATAGCACTTTTGGATATATATCTCCAAAGAATGCTCAATCACAACACAAGGACATGTGTTCAAGTATGTTCATAGCAGCATTATTTGCCATAGACAGAACCTGGAAACAACCTAGATGCCCCTTGACTGAAGAATGGATACAGAAGATGTTGTACTTTTACATAATGGAGTACTACACAGAGGAAAAAAATAATGGCATCTTGAAATTTGTGGACAAATGGATGGATCTAGAAAGCATCATATTCTGCAAATAATGAAAGCTTGACTTCTTCTTTTTCTGATTCGAATCCCCTTGATCTCTGTATGTTGTCTTATTGCTATTGCTAGAACTTCAAGCACTATGTTGAAGAGATATGATGAGAGTGGACAGCCTTGTCTTGTTCCTGATTTTAGTGGAATGGCTTTGAGTTTCTCTCCATTTAATTTGATGTTAGCTGTTGGTTTGCTGTATATTGCTTTTATTATATTTAGATATGATCCTTGTATCCCTAACCTCTCCAAGACCTTTATCATAAAGGGGTGTTGAATTTTGCCAAATGCTTTTTCAGCATCTAATGAAATGATCACATGTTTTTTTCCTTTCAGTTTATTTATACGATGGATTACATTGATAGATTTTCATATGTTGAACCAGCCCTCCATCTCTAAGATGAAGCCTACTTGATCGTAATGGATTATTTTTTTATGTGTTCTTGGATTCTGTTTGCCAGTATTTTATTGAGAATTTTTGCATCGATATTCATGAACGAGATTGGTCTGTAATTCTCTATCTTGGTTGAGTCTTTGTGTGGTTTCGGTATCAGGGTAACTGTAGCTTCATAAAAAGAGTTTGGCAATGACTCTTCTGTTTCTATTTCCTTACTTCCTGAGGCAGGGTCTTCAGTTTGTTAGACTGGCTGACAGTAAACATCAGGGACCCTCATTTCTTCTACTCCCAGCACTGGGATGACAGAAACACACCCCTTCACAAAACTCATATCCCGTTGCCGGCATAAGCACTTTACCAGTTGGTCCATATCCCTAGCTTTCAACTCTGTTCTTGAGGAGAATGAGGTTGGATTTGAGTAACTCCCCTGCATCATCAGCAACTGAGACTGCGATGCTGCTTTTTCCAAGGCCATAGCTCCAGCAGGTCCCTCCTAGCTGACCTCCAATGAATGTTGATTACCTTAGCCAACTTGAAAAATCATCTCTGAAGTGAATGCTTTAATCTTAAATCTTAATTCAAGGGCTCTGTTCAAGAACCCTGTGTTGGGCTTATTCTTTATAACAATGTATGCTTGACACCAAAGGTGGAAAAATGGGAGCATATGCTGCTTTCAGAGCTCTTTTGGTTTGCTTAATTTAGAAGGGCTCATCTCATGTAACTCTTGTTTGCAAACATTTATCACATTTGTATGATGGCAACAGATATAAAATCAGCTGTTCATAATGTATGAACAGACACAAAGTCACGAGAAAGGCATACAACTGAACTTCAGAATGAAGGTGTGGAGGCCCCTTATGTTGAAGGAGGTACTGGTCCATTTATATTTCAATAACATGGTGCTAATATGAATATTCATCATGACAAAAGATGTCCGACACTGGACATCTATGGGGGTAAGAATGAGCAAAAATGACTGACACCAGATAGTGGATTCAAAAGTATGTAGTGATGTAATCTGTTGTATAACTTGTAGAGATGTAATGAATGCTTATTATTTGATGTGGGCACTGCATGCCAAGAATCCAAGGCTAAAGAAGAGTTAGGAGTGTCAAAGTCATTCCCAAGTGAGGCCAGAGGGATGTCAAAGCCATCCTCTGGTTCGTTTGTAAGTGTTGACAATGCTTGAAGCTTTCTCCCCTTTGATGTTTTTGCCCTGATACTGCTCCCATACAGATGCTCCTACAACTGAGATTACCTAAGCCTGCGCCCTTGTTCAGCTGTTATAGTAACATAGCCTCCTTGATTATCTGTATGCAGTAACCCATCTCCCCGTATGCAATCAAAATGCTGAGCTTCCAGGGTGTTGTGCCTTCTCCATCAGAGTACCTGGTCTAGCTTGAACTCAGTTTTTCTGTGTCTGTGTCCTAGTGTTTATCCTTTCTAACATTCCCTAACACCCCAGATAAATCAATCCCAGAAGCTACACAGAGCAATAACTATGTCACTTTTGTGTGATTTTATATAAATAAATAAATAAAGCCCTGAGGTTAGAGTCCTGTGCCTTCCCCTTTGTCTTTTGCCTTTGTCAACCTTTCTGTATAGGTCTGTGTGTGCCTACCAGTAGCCTGTGTACACACAGTGGTCTTTGTATGTGTAGCTTGTGTGTACCAAGGTGTGCCTGGATCCTTGCTCAGTGACCTCTGAGCCTTATCTGCCTACAAGTTCTCAATTCTCTTCAAGCCTACACTCCCATGACTCTCCTCTTTACCTGCTTTCAGAGCTTTGATTTCACAAGAAGGTCTCATGACTATATAATACCCTTGTGTTTTCTAATCAAGGACTAAACCTGAGCTTCTATTTAATGACTCCCCACAGATTTGCCCACTCAACAGTCCCCAGCAAGGCTCACGAGGCAATGCTCACTTCCCTGGAGCTGGGCTGGCAGCTGTCTGAAGAGCTGTAAGAGCTGGGAGTATTTTCTTCTTCTTCTTAATCAAAGTCAATGCAGAATGTGATGATTTCAGTTAAAATAGATTTAGATGCCTATAAACACATTTTCCAAAATGTGGGCACAGCTGGTTTGATCACCCTTGTAGAGTGCTTTTGAAATTCAGTTTAACTTTTATGTATTTTTGGAAGTCAGAGAATGAAGAACAAAATCATGTGTGTTGAAAATGATCTCAGATCCTAAAAAGGCTGTTTATGTGGCCAAAATCTCAGGATTAGGACATAAATATCATGAGAAAGAAGAATAGAAACTTAAATAAACATCTGTGCACATGTTTTTCTTTTTAATACATAGTTCCAAATAGTCTAGTCAATGGAAGATTACACCAGCCACTAAGACACTGAAATGGTTTTATAGATATCAAGGAAAGTGATATAAAATTTCTTGTGGAAAATTTTTGCAATGTGCATAGCATTTGCTTTGGAATTCTCTTGTTAGAAATAAATCCTAAAACTACTCAAATCAAAATTTTGATATAAAGAAGCATAATTTCTTATGTACCTTTATCAACCGGTGTTGGTAAACTCCCTTATTCTCCAGGTCTTCTGATGTCCCCCCCCCCAGTGTTTCAGAGACCCTGGATTTCTATTGGAAAGTGTATACTCCATGCATCCTATTCCAGTACTGTGTTCACTAGCTCACCATAAAATTTTCCTACAATGACAGCAGTAGATGCAGTCTTTAAAATGGAGACAAATCCTCACTGCCAACATGAACTCTATGTCCAATACATTAATCTCTTATGTATTTGACATGCAAAATGTTTGTAAGAATGTATATTAACAGTGATAATATCAAAAGTATTGATTTAAAAAAAGTAAAAACAAAAAAGTATCGATTAAAATAGCAATTACCCAAACAGATAGAAAACATTTACTGCCTGTCTTAGTTTGGGTTTCTATGGCTGTGAAGAGACACCTTGACCATGGCAACTATTATAAAGTAAAACCTTTAATTGGGGTGGGCCACTTAAAGCTCCAGAAGTTCAGTCCTTATCATGACGCCAGGGAACATGGCGGTGTGCAAGCAGACATGGTACTAGAACTAAGAGCGCTACACCTTGCAAGCCACAGGAAGTATACTGCACATAGGAAACCTCAAAGTCTGCCCCCACAGTTACACACTTCCTCCATTAGAGCTATACCCTCCCCAGCAAAGCCACACCTCCTAATAGTGTCACTCCCTAGGAGATTATGGGAGCCAATTATATTCAAACTACCACACTTCTTAAATTTAAAATATGCAAAATGAAATAGACCGGTCACCCAAAGATAAATATTCACTTACTTATGTGGTTCACTGATGTATGCTATGTTATTTATGTGGGTATCTTTAAAAAACCCTAACCCATGGAAGTAGAGAGTAGATTGGTGACCAAAACTGATGGGGGGGGGGCCTCATCAACAATGCCAGTCAATGGTAACAGAGTCTCAGGCAAGAGAAGGCTCCGGCATTTATTGCACACCTGAAGGATGCTGTAAATGGAAACTTGTATTTCTAAACAGTCAAAGGACTGGACTTCAAATTGTCTCACCACAAAGGAAAGGATTTAATACTTAGAGACATTAATAAACCTGATTGGATAATTTCAAAATATATACAAGTATTAAAAGATCACATTGTACTTCATGAAAGTATACAGCTATTTGTTAATTTATGAGTAAAAGCAGGATGTCAGGGAGACTTGTTCCTTTAATCCTAGCACTTGGGAGATAGAGGCAGGAGGGTAAGGAGTTCAAGACTAGCTTGAAATACATAAGACTTTGCCTCAAAAATGAAATCAATCAATGAATATGTATATATAACAAGCATTATAAATGAATAAAAATTAATAAAACAACATAAAAATATAGTTCATTTATATAAATGTTTAGATCTCTAATTTGAAAATATGTTTATTCCCACTAGACTAAGTCCTTAAAAACTGTAATGAGGGGATCAGAGTAGAAGTACTTCAAAACTAATGTCCTTTCTTCATATGAAGACAGAAAATGTAGACTAAGAACCTGCATATCTATAACCTAATATATTTTCAAAATACACCCTAGTGACTGATGTAATTTTATTGGGATACTTTGCATATGTAGATAGAATATATATACAGAAATGTTATGGGCCAGCATCTTTGTATTATTTCACATATGCATTTTGAATGTTGGGTATATTTTATCTTTATCTTGTTTTATTTATTGTTTGATTTTTTTAAAAAATATGAACATAGACTATGTGAAATCACAAGAAAGAAAAGAAATAGTATCATCTTCATATTGATACCACATTTTGAGCATCATACACATTAAATGTTGATTACCTCAGTATTGTATTAAAGATCCATTTGAGCAATGGTTCTCAACCTGTGTGATGCTGTGACCCTTGAATACAATTCCTCAAGTTGTGGTGACCTCCAACCATAAAGTCATTTTCGTTGCTACTTCATAACTCTAATTTTGCTACTGTTATGTAAATGTCTGTGTTTCCCATTGTCTTAGGGGACTACAGTGAAAGGGTGGTTTGACTCCCAAAGGGGTCTCAACTCCATAGGTTAAGAACATCTATATTAAGTAAAGGAAGTCAGAACAGGGCTTGTCGCTCAATTGGCAGAGCATTTGCATGGCAGGTGGGAAGTCCTGGATTTGATAGCTAGTGCCATATTTACCATGCATGCCTGCAATCCTGGTACTCAGAATCTAAAAGCCAAAGTTATGATGTCATGTTCATCTGCAGCTACATAGCAAGTTTCAGAACAGTCGAGACTACATGATACCCTGTGTCAAATGGAACAAAAATAAATAAATACCATTGACTTAATTGGGCACAAGCTCACATTTAAGCTCCAGGTCTTTTTACCGAGCATCTTGAATGATTAAGGACTCAGTCAGTTCCACCCTCATTTCTCCCACCTGTAAATATGGTAGAGCTCCTAGCATCTCACACCTGGCAGATGGTACCCCTAATTGTATCCTTGAAATGGAGTACTCGGGAGCCTACTTTCTTCCCAAGTAATACCACTCACTTAGTGGCTTTCCTGCTACCAAAAGTAATGGTTTTCAGTCATTTACCACAGTAAATCTGACATTTGAGAACATGCCACGTATGTGTTTATAGTGTATAATCACCTGCTGTCTCAATATGCGGTATTGATCTGTTATGCATTATTCTCAGCTGCTGCTCTTCTGACCATGCATAGTGCCTGAAGAAGCCTTCAAAAACAAAGTCTGACCACAGCATCAGAAACCTGCAAAGGTTCCCTACATCTCTTAGGTTAGAATAAAACCATACAACTCACCATCCTTAAACCAAACCACAATGACTTAAAGGAGACGAATAGTATATTCATGTGGGTATGGCCAGGAAAGTATCCAGGTAGAAGCTCTGTAAATGCAGAGAACCTGATGCAGGCACACACCTCCCATGCCTGAGTTTGTAGTGTATATTAAAGTACACCCACTGGCGTTTTCTAAGCGAACAAAATTGAATCACTCTACTTCAGTAATTTGAATCTTTTTAAATTAAATTGAACCATGAAACTTAAAATGTAGTCATTAGACATATTTTGAAACAGACACACATTGAGCTAATTGTTAGAAATGAAATAGCAAATACTTGGGGAGTGAATCTATTCAAAGGGAGAAAAGAGCGCTGGCTCAGTGTGTGTTTCTGGTGTGTTGAATAGAATAGTGATGGCTCCCTGCATCTGCCACCATCCCCTGCCAGCAGAATCCTCATCTCTTGGCCACCTGTGAGTTTAGGAAGCAGGGCTTCCAACCCTCTGAACAGGCTGTGCGCTTGCTATTTGTAAATCTGGGGAATTATGAAAAGGCTTCCAAGAAATCAGTGTTGCTATGCTTCCCAGAGCAGGAACGTCCTGAGGCCATTCTGAGTAGCATTCATAACAGGTGTCTAATTAACAACTGCAGGTTCTGTCTGCTCTCAGGAGACTCCCTTTTGAGAGAATCTGTGATTATGGCTATAACACTCCCTCAGCTCTCTGAGCCACCTTCTTTTAAAACACTTAGCTTTGGATTTCATATATTATATTAAATGCTCACGAATGCATGTGTGTATGTATGCAGCAGTTTCCATGAAATCTCTCCATCTACCTTGTGAAGTATATAGAACGGACATGAATGACATTTTACCATTAAAGTATCTGAATAGAGTGTCTGTGTAGAACTGGCAGGTTGGTCAGTATATAAAGAGACCAGACTAAGGTATACAAGAGAAGCTGAGGGACAATTTTCACTCCACTCACCAAGCCAAATGCCTGTGTGCTCTGCCTGTCCAGAACTATACTAGAGAAAATGCACTTCTTTCTCTATGAACCAGAAGTAGCCCTGTATCTGAGATTGGGTATTTAAAGATACATCTAAAATCTGTATCTATACAGAAGTAATCTGTTGTGGAATATTTATTTAACTATGAAAAGATGTGTTACATTTGTTTAGTTATGTAAAGATGTCTTGTATTTGTTGAATTATGTAAAAATGTGTTGCTGTCTTTCTTACCTTGCCTGCCTAAGGCACCTGATAGGTCTAATACAAGGCTGAATGGTCACTAGTGAGGGAAGAGCTACAGGCAGACTTTCAGGCAGGGAGAGGAAGTAGGAGGACGGATTTAGGCTCAAAGAAGAAAGAAAAGGAGACAACAGGGAGATTCCAGGGGTCACAAAGACACACATGGAGAAATCAGGAAAGTAGGGCATGCAGGATGGAAAAAAGGTAAAAAGGCCCAAGGCAAAATGTAGGTGAATAGAAACAGGTTAAATTAAGTTAAAAGAACTAGTGAAACAAGCTTATGCTAAGGCAGAGCATTCATAATTAATAACAAGTCTCTACGTCTTTCTTTGGGAGTTGGTTGGAGGCCCAAAGAAAATGCCAACTCCAGTAGTCTCTCTCTCTCTCTGTCTCTGTCTCTGTCTCTGTCTCTCTCTCTCTCTGTCTCTCTCTCTCTCTCTCTCTCTCTCTCTCTCTCTCTCTGTCTCTCTCTCCCTCTCTGTCGTCTCTCCCTTCCCATCTCCCTCTTTCCCTCTCTGTTGTTTGTTCCCAACTGCTCAGCCCTGAAATAATCACACAGGAACTATATTATTTAAATCACTGCTTGGCTAATAGCTTAAGCGTATTGCTAGCTAGCTCTTACATCTAGAATTAACCCATTTCTATGATTTTATATTTTACCACAAGGCTTGTGGTCTACCGGCAAGGTTCCACCTGGCAGCTTGCGTCTTTCCCCTCCGGCAGCTACATGGGTTCTCCCTGACTCTGCCTTTCTTTTTCTGAGCATTCAGTTTAGTCCACCCCACACATGGCTTAGCTCTACTCTACCCTATCACAGGCTAAGGCAGATTCTTTATTCAATAACCAATGGCAATAAAACATATTCATAGCATATATCACCTCCCATGCTACCTCCCCCTCCTACCCATCAGCCCCTTCATCTCTCCTCTCCCTCTTTCCCTCTCTCCTTGATTTCTTGATGCTTCAGGTTAACCTGAAGCTCATTATAAAACTCACTCCTGCCTCAGCCACCTGAAAGGGAGGATTGGTTTTTGGTTTTACACCATTCTCTCTCTCTCTCTCTCTCTCTCTCTCTCTCTCTCTCTCTCTCTCTCTCTGTGTGTGTGTGTGTGTGTGTGTGTGTGTGCATGTGTTGTGTCTGTATGTGCACACATGTAATCATATGTGGAGACTCAAGATTGTAAGAGTCTTTTTGGATTGCTCTCTACTTATTCTTTGGGTCAGGCTGTCTCAATTGGACCCAGAACTAACGGATTGGACTAGATTGATTAGGCAGCCAGCTTACTCCAGGAATTCCTTCATTTCTGCTTTGGGGATCCTGGAATTAGGAATGGACCACATCAACCAGCCAGGATTTTCTTCTTCTTTTTCACTGAGTTTGCATACCAACAACAGTTTCCCCTCCCTCCTCTCTTCCTGTAAACCCCTTCTCTAGTTTATCCCCCCCCCCCCATCCACTCCTTCTCCATTCTGAAAGGGGCAGGGCTCTCATGGGAGACAACAAAGCATGTCATATCATGCTGATGCAGGACCAAGCACTTTTCCCTGCTTCAGGCTGGGTGAGGCATTCCTGCGTGGAGAATAAGTTCCAAAAGGCGAGCTCATGCTCCAGAAACAGGTCCTGATTCCTCTGCTAGGAGCCTCACAAACAGACCATACTACACAACTGTCATTCGCATGCAGAGGGCCTAGGTTAATCCCCTTCAGGGTCCCTTGCTGTCATTCCAGAGTTCCTGAGCTCCGGTTAGCTTGGGTCAGCTGCCTATGTGGATTTCCCCTTCATGATGTTTACCCCCCCTTGCTCATACAATCCCTCCTCCTTATCCTCAACTAGACTCCTGGAACTTGGTCTGGTGCTTGGCTGTGGATCTTTGCATCTGCTTACATTAGTAGCTGGATGAAGGTTCTCTGTTGACAATTAGGGTAGTCAACAATCAGATTATAGGGGAAGGCCAGTTCAGGCACCTTCTCCACTATTGCTAGGAGTCTTAACTGGGGTCATCCTCGTGGATTCCTGAGAAATAGATGAGATCTCCTAGGTAAACGCGGGGTGGAGGATGGGGGGATGGGAACATGAGGGATCATGTTGGTCAAGTTAAGAGCAGGACAGAGGGGCAGAATAATGAAAGAGATATCTAGATAGAGAAGGGCATTTGGGGTTAGGGAGAAACCTGGTGCCAGGGAAACTCCCAGCCAAGATTTTCAAGAGTTCTGAGGATGTAAATTTGCAGTTCTCTCTTTTAACCTCTTATTGGCTCAACAATTTTTCTTAGTTAAATTTTCATTATACTCTAAAACAGATATCGATTTGTTATCAACAGAAACAACTTGTTACATACTCTTCACTCTCCAAACATATTGCATGCATGAAATTTGATTTCCATGCCATTGTTGGGCCTTTATCTAGTATCATCTGGCACTTTCTTTATTAGACATCTTGAGTTTGTTAATCACATGTTAACTTGGGCCCTCGGTCAAGGAAAGTAAACTACAAAACAGGGAACTACTCTAAGCTGGGTAAATTTGTGAAAATCAATTTCAAAAGTAAATGCAAAGAAAATTAGATACTTTTACAATGTCATTAAAAGTGATGTTTATAGAAGTTTTATTTGGCTGATCAGATTTGCTCTCCTCTGTCAGAAGAGATGTTGCAATGATCAGAGTAAGCACTTTCACTTTGAACTATAAAAATCTGTGTGTTTCTCACTGGGAAAACAGCTGAATAGGGGTACTATGAATTTCTGATCGCAGCTTGGCATTTGTGCGCCTTTTATATGGTAAGAAATCTTGAAAACCTGAATGGACAGTCCCATGATACCCGTTTCAATCTGAGGCATTCTCTTAAACACTCTTACCTGGAAATCTACAGGCTATAATCTCAGAGTGAGTCAGATACAACATTTAAATGATCCGTTCAAGGAGGCATTGGTTGAAACGGCTCTTAACGGTCTTTACCTCCTTGAGGCAAACCTATCCCATTGGTGCCTGGTATTGAGTAGGAAATGAAGAGGAGTTGAAAACATGGGACGACAATCATGAAAAAAGCAAGGAAAATATAGAGCTAAATCTATACACTGAAGGAATCAGAATATCAGCAATTTGGTCTGGTGAATTTGGAAGTTCCATTTCCTGCTACCCTTCCCTGTTGCTGTTCTCTTTAGTTCTCAGACATAGACAGTAAAATGGAGCTTTTCAAGCATAGAACTCTTGATTGCTTAAACAATAAAATTTAACTGAGGTTCCGTCTAATTCCACCTTTATAAACAAGCCTAGATCTTTCAGTGATTTGAGCACTTTTCTCAACAATCCAGAAGGGGGCAGCATTTATTCACAGTAGAGAAACCTAACCCTCCCTTGCTAAGTCTTTAAAGCTAGACAAAATAGACATTTAAACACCTCATGTATTTATATCTCTCAACAGCAGGAAAAGCTATGGAAATCCTGACATCCACTTTGCTGTATAGGCATTACATGAAGAACTAGCAGATAACTCTAGGGAAAGAAAAAAAAATGTAATTCCTTCTGTAGATTCAGGACTGAATCCTTGGGGCTAGGCACAGGTTTTAGTATTTGTTTGCACTTGAAATGTTGATTATTGATAAATACTTCAGGCATAATACATTTCTACTATTAACTCAAGACATACATGTAAATTAAGCAAACCAATATTTGAATCTCTCTTTACCCACTAAGTTTTGTGGCCCTAACGCAATTCCATGTATATATATTTGCAACTCCAGTCCACAAATTTACTTAACAAAGTAAAATCAGAATCTACTATTTAGACAAAGTATACACCTATTAACTGGATCCTGGAACAAGGGTCAGAGTGGTATTGAGCTGTTTTTCTTATGTACCACGAGATAAGCGTCATGGTAAAAATGGGTCTAATACTAGACACATCAGGAGTACAAAATGACAAGAAGACCTACTACGTGTTCAGCTACCCTTGAGTGCCACCACCTAAGTCACCCTCCACCTAGTCAACCTTTGTAGCTTATTTTTTTTTCCAAAACCAAACAAATAGGAGAGGCAAAGGTGTTTTGGTAATAGTTTATCCTACCCATCTTACCATAGATGAGAGAGATAAGGAAGAGCGAGTTTGCTGAGTTTGCTGCTGCCTTTGTGCTATTACATTTCCTTGGATTTCATGTATGACACTCAAAAGAAGTGACAAACAAGGATGCTTTCTGACTTACAAAAAATATCTTCTAAACCCTTAACTATAATGTTAGTTGGAACGTTGTCTTTGTAGGTGTTCTTTGCCAAATTTATGAAGTTATCTAGTCTGCTGGGAGTTTTTAATCAAGATTTGATATTGGATTTTGTCATTTACTCTTTCTGCTTTTATTATGGTTGTGTGATTTCTTCGTTAGTTTATTGTTTACCTTATTGATTTTTCAAGGGTTGATTTGGGGCTAGTAAGACAACGCAGCTGGTAAAAGTATTTGCCACCAAAACTGATAACCTGAATTGAAGTCCCAGGATCTATATAGTAGAAAGAGAAAACTGATTCTCACAAATGGCTCTTTGACCTCCATACATAAACGGTGGCATGTACTACACACACACACACACACACACACACACACACACACACACATACACACACACTCACAAGACATTTTTGTTTTGGTTTTAAATAAGGTTGACTTTTCAGCTGAAGCAATAGCTCAGTTTTAAGAGTACTGGCTCCTGTTCCAGAGGATTTATGCTTGATTCCCATCAACCACATGGCAGCTGGGAACCCTACACGCTCACACAGACATTCATGCATGCAAAACATCAACACACATAAACAAAATTAAATACATTATTAAGAAGGTTAGCTCAACACAGCATACCTGGAAGAAAGGATGGAGGGAAGGAGACACAAAGAGCAGGTGAGATGAGGATAGGAGAGGGGAAGGGAGGGAGGAGAGGTGGAGAAGAGAAGAGAGAAGAGGAGGGGAGAGGAGAGGAGAGGAGAGGAGAGGAGAGGAGAGGAGAGGAGAAAGAAGAGGAGAGAGAAGAGCAGTGTGATTCCGAGAACAAGAGGCAGTGGCAGGCTAGAGATTTATGGGAAGTAGAGCTCAGATCTTGCCCAGCTTGTCCGGGAATTTTTTTCTGTTCGCGGGTGATTTGTTAACTGCTGTCTGGTCAGCCTTTCCAGAGAGTCAATTTTGGACTAATCCTCACATTTAGAGACACTAAAGCCAAGCCAAGATTGTTTTCCAGGAATAGGGTTTGATAGGAGGAGTCTACTTCATACGTTGTGTAGAAACTGGTGAGTATTCCATTTCATATTTAAGACCACAATCACTGCATTAAAAAGTAGTAATAGTGTAATAACTTGGAAAACACTAGTTTTTTTTTCTTTTTATTTTATTTATGTGTGTGTAGGCAGGTATGTGCATGTGAATGTACGTGACTTTAGAGACCAGTAGAGGGCATCAGATTCCCTGGAGATGGACTTAACAGACACTTGTGAGCTGTTCCTTGTATGGGGAATTGAACTCTGGTCTGCTTTGAGAGCCATATATGCTCTTAATCACTGAGTCATCTCTCCAGCAAACAAAGTGCTATGTTCCTTTTAATTGCCCTTGTTTTCCATAATTAGACATGGGTCCACATAGCAGTCAATATCGAAGTGATCAACTCCAAAACCATAAGAGGATTCTGTTGATATTTTTGGAGTACTAGGAATTGTTTAATGAGGTACACTTCTCTTCCTAGGTTGAAGGGGTCATCTAGGTAAGTCAATAAACAAGAACATCCGTTGAAATTCTAGATTAAGAGTCTCCTTTTAATAAGAAAACCTGTGCCAAATGGAAATCCACAAATCCAGTATGTCCTATAGGAAAATAAGGAAATAACCAATCTTCTATAAGATCAGTATAGCCTGTGCTTTTGCCTTCCCATCCTTCATATTCTCTAAGAAATGCGAGTTCCCAGTCCAGCCAAGAGTCATGGCTTCTCTAGCGTAGAAGCATCAAAGATCAGCTACGAAATGACATAAAATTGGAAATGGAAAAAAAGAAACAAAAGTATAGGTAGGAAAAGACAAGTCTCCAGCAGCCTGGCAAGGGACTCTGCTGTACTAGCTGCTGCAGTCTCCGTGAGCACTTTGCTCCCATAGGTTGTACGTTTCCATTCTGTGCGTGCCGTTATGAAAAGGGAAAATGAATGACTACTTTTGCTAGTTTGTTTTCAGGTTCATAAATCGTGCTAATTTTCAATCAGTCAGTGTTACAGTTCTAAGATTATATTTAATTGCTGTCTGTGAAAACAGAATCAGCAATTTCAATGTCCTTGTGAGAAGGATTACCATATACCCAACTCTTGCAGGGACACTTTTCAAATACTCTGCTTTCATCTGCCACATGTTAGGGTATCTTTCAGAAAAATAGCTTTGAAAACAGTTATTAGAACCCAAAACTATGGTTGTAATTATAGCCACCATTTTATCCTGCTCCACGCTGTTTTAATTTGGTGTCATTATTTGAACACCTAATAGTCACTCTGTTGATACTTGCTAAATAATCAGAAATACTTGATAAGTATTTAAATGATGTAATCATTAAGATCAAGTGCTTCACAATTAAATAGCTTGGATTAGTTCACTACCTATGCCTTTGAGCAAGTTTTTAAAATTTCATTTGCATTAATCAAAATACATAATATATCTTCCGTTCAGTGATCATTAATATGCATTAAATAATTCACATGTAGCTCTTACAAAAACCATGCATATAGTTCTAAAAATGTTAGCTATTATCACTTAAATGCCTCATCATGGGAAAATATATATGATTATTTAATTTGCTTCTTTGGCTATATAAATAATATACAAAGTATTTTCTGATAATATTAAACTTTTTCATTTCAAAATGGTACATGTTAGTGTTTTTCTCTAAGATTCACCAGCAAGCATGTAAATTGAAATTACCTAAGAATGTTCCTGTCTGTTGCTTTAGAGTAAAGTATAAGTGGCAGATGATGAATGTTTGTTTAACTAAGGAACTTCTTACAATCCCTGAGAAAGTATCAACTTTAGAGCTTCATCTCCATAATAGCCACATAAAAGAGGAAGCCAAAGGTTCCTGTTATTCCAGGAAGAAAGAAAAGATAGAAAGCTTCAGAGCTTCTTCATATGCAGAATAGAGCATGACAGAGTGGGGGTTCAGGGGCAGAGAGGAGAAAGTGTGGACATTGTAGTGAGATAATTCTAAAAATTTTTTTCAGCAGCTTGCTACCTAGGCTGCTTAGCAATCTGAACCTCTGTGCCACATTTTCATAGTGGCAATCAATATTTTCAAATATACTGCAGAGTTGTCGTGAGGCCATAATGAAATAACATTGTTGGAAACATTCCCAATCTGTTTTCTGAGCTATATAAGTTACTTACAAAATACTTTTTGCACGTTCTGTAGGCAAGGGAAGTATTAAGATGTTTGACCAAACCTCTTGTTCACTCATTGCTTTTATAAACACCCTTGGAGCCTGAAAAGGATTTGTCTCACATCATTATAGCTAAGCTGGAATCTTCCTTCACAGATATATGTGTCCTTCAGCCAATCAGTTGAAACCCAGATATCTTTTGCTGGAGCAGAGAAGGTTGACAGGGCTCGGATCTTTGGTCCTCTGGTAGCCCATGCCAATTGTTGTTGACTTTCTTACTTGCTAGCTGTGGAATGAGAGTATCTTGGCCTCCCACCCCTCCAGCTGTGGTTGCATCTTCTACACTGAGTTCTCTGTCTCTTGGATCAGGTGACAGCTAGTTCTGTGACAAAGAACACAAGCTGCTCATGAAAATAAGAAAGCCATCATTATTAAAGATAGGAATTTGAAGAAGGTGAGGAAGTCACATGAGTTCCAACTCATTTCGTAGGGTTCCAGCTCAATCCACAGGTTCCAGCTTATCTTTGTAACCGTTCCCCAAAACGGTCCCATCCTTCTAGAATGGCTGTATCAGATTTCAGTAGTAACTCAATAAACTTAAGTTCATATCATCTGCTTTTCGTGCTTCAATATCAGATAGGTTCAAACCCTTATAATAATACCCTACAAGCAAAGTGTATCTATCTATATGCTTCTATATATTTGTTCTTGTGTCTGTACTTATACATAGCTTATAATATTTCAAATAAATCAAATGACAGAATATGTGAAGTTTTGTGACTTTCTTTTAAACCTAGTGTGTTTTTCAAGGTTTATTCTCTTGGCTTCATGCATCAATATTCTTTCCCTTCTGTAGCTAAATAATAATTGATTTTATGGCTATATCACCTTTCATTTCTTCATCCATTGATAGAATTCAAACTCTTTCTACGTTTTAGAACCAGAATGAGGTGAAGTATACACAACATTGTGAATGAACTAAATAAGGCTGGTTGTAGACTTTCAGAGAGGTCATTTTTGTGCTGCATAAGCTTCGCCTTGATAAAAAAATAAAGTTATAAAGTTGGTTTCCTTTTGAGAAAAGAAACTTCCCGTGTGTATAATTGTTGAGAATGAAACTGAAACCGCATCAGTGAAGGAGGTTCATGAGGGGAGAGCTGGAGTATAGAACCGCTGTGTGGTCGCTAAGCTGGACATTGTGTGATAAGATCAGAGCTTTCATATTTGACTAGAATCTGCTTCGTATATTATTCTTTGCTCTGCTATTTTGCTAGGAGTCTGCCATTGATTGACTTCTTGACATGCTCATAAAATCAATTTACATCCAAGCTCTGAGAATAATTCTCTTAATAGGTTGCTGCTTTCACCATTTAGCCAACCGAGACACATTTCTTTCCACACCACTCCATACTTATTTAGGAAGGCATTTGGTAACACTTATCAGCCTGCACATGCCAGCAATTAGATGTCGATACAATTTCTATGCTCAATCTTTTGTATACAAGGACCATATTAGCCAAACAATTTTCCAAACTCATCATTTTTTGTTTTTTCTTTCTTTCTTTCTTTCTTTCTTTCTTTCTTTCTTTCTTTCTTTCTTTCTTTCTTTCTTTCTTTCAACGATGTAGTGACTTTCGACACATCAGATAAAGGTTCATTGTATCTTACCATCTCTCTCTCCTAAAAAGGGCACAGTATGAAAGTAGAATACCCTCAGCAAGGTTTCTTTCCCGATATTTGTTTAGTTTTTCTCATATGTGTGGCTTCTCTTTCAGCTTGTAACTCAGCTTTCTTCTTTGAGATTTCATTTCTTTCTTCGTTCAAAGATCTTCAGGGACTATTCTTATCCTCTACGGATTCCGCCTTCCATGTGCAGCCACATCCTCTTGCACTGTACCCAGCTACACCGTGGCTGGGGTGACTGGAACATACACAAATCATCTCGATCTTAGCTGTGCCTTCCATTTTTGATATTCGTTTTCAACACACCCATGTGGTTTCTTCCATTTCATCATTCAGCTCTCAAATTATTTTGTACCCGCTCAGAGCAGGAGCCCTCACTAAAACATATTCCTCGGTCATTCGCCTTGCATTTGCTGTATCTCTCAGTATTCCTCTAGATGTCATTGTCCTTGACAAACGGAATTTTACCCAACTACTTTGCAGCTGCTCCTCACTCCTTAGGAATAAACCTCGAATGTTTAGAAAGCCTACACTGTTTAAATTTATATTTACTAAATGACTAATCATGCAGATAAATGTAAAATCACAAATGTGAACCCCAGCAGCATCGTAATCCAAGATAGTATAAAAGAAGGGGTATTTCTTTTTAGCTCAGTAGGCTTATTTGTGGCATTGAACTATAGTCAGTCAGTGCACTTTTAATTTTGAAATGTTGAAATGTTGATATGCAAGATATTCGTCAGTAGACAGAGACCCACACTGGAGCACTGGACTGAGCTCCCAAGGTCCCAATGAGGAGCAGAAGGAGGGAGAAGATGAGCAAGGAAGTCAGGACCACGAGGGGTGCACCCACCCACTGAGACAGTGGGGCTGATCTATTGGGAGCTCACCAAGGCCAGATGGACTGTGACTGAAAGAGCATGGGATAAAACCAGACTCTCTGAACATGGCGAACAATGAGGGCTGATGAGAAGCCAAGGACAATGGCACGGGGTTTTGACCCTACTTCATGTTCTGGCTTTGTGGGAGCCTAGCCAGTTTGGATGTTCACCTTCCTAGACATGGACGGAGGGGGGAGGACCTTGGACTTTCCACAGGGCAGGGAACCCTGACTGCCATTTGGACTGGAGAGGGAGGGGGACAGGAGTGGGGGAAGGGGGAGAAGGGTGGGGAGAGGGGGAGGGAAATGGGAGGCTGGAAGGAGGGGGAAACTTTTTTTTCCTTTTCTCAATAAAAAAAAATAAAAAAGTCAAAAAATGTTGAAATGTTGTTGATAATTCCATCGGTATCCTATTGACATGGAATTGACCATTTTATTATAGTGAACTTAAAATGTAAAAGTCTGGTCTGGCTATCTAATCACATCATGCCTGCTTCTCAGTAATAAGATAATTTGGAAGTAGCAGGGATAACCAGAAGACAAGAGTGAAGGTGAGAGCGGCTCTCGCGAGGTGGAAAAAGAACAAGAATGTGGGCGGAGAAGAATGATAACCCAAGGAAGCGACAGATGCTAAGGCTGATGCTTGGTGATGATGGAAAACTTTCTATTAAATTCATTCATCTGAAGATGACGTTGGCAGCTGTTTCAGTATCATTGCTGGATATATTGTGAAAGGAGGAAGACTGAGTGTACTCATGGAGACTATAACAATATGTGACTGTTACATACACAGCCCCACTAAATCAGCTTTCTCTTGGTTACCTTGGGCAAAGGATATACATTTCTGTGTCCCTTGGTTTGACAATCTGTAACCTGAACAGTCCATACTATCTTCAAGGTTTAAGACTTAAATGATACAACATGGAAAATGCCTCAAACACCGTGCACATTCAGTAAAAGTAGAATTCACTTTTCTCATTTGCCAATTCTTAAAAAATCCTTCCATTACAATCGCCTACACAGAGCTGGACAGAGCCTTTTGCCCTAGATGGAAAATGCCAAGTTAGTGATAAGTTCTTCTAGTGTTAGTCCTGTACCAGTGAGGTCTCCAACATCTAGGACCACCCTAGCAGACCCAGAAGCTTGAAATTCTGAGACCTAGAGGTCTGTTGTTCAGGCCTTAGAATCCAGACACATAGTCAGAATGAAGGCATAGTGCTTTAACCACCAGCAGCCCTAGCACTGGGAAGCCATTTCAATCTTTGGCTTTAAGCGACAGGAGAGGCAGCATCAGGCAGTAACTGGTATTGCCGAGGAGCCTGTGGGAGGACAGCTGCTTAGGTTTGGGATCCTCAGTTTCAACATGGCTTGTGTTATGTCTTGGGCTCATAACATTAACACCCTCAACTGTTGATCACTTCCTTCTAACTCTTTTAGCAACCAGGACCCGCAGTTTTTCATCTCTGCTTCTGTGTTCTGTTGATTCTGTTCCTTATTATTTTTGCCACCAGCCACCATCTAGAAGTCTTCACATAGCCTCTTGGTGTTGTTGGGGCTACCGCTCCCCGTGCTGCCAGCTCCTCTTCGGGTCACCAGCTCAGCCCAGTCCACGAATGGCCAAGATCAAAAGCAGGCAAGGAAAGACCTCTAAAGGGAAAGCTTTTCCTGGATCTAATTTTCACTACCAAGGAGCAACACAAAAGGGCACTTCCTGAGTGACCTCAAAGTAATCTGAAGATTCTGCTTACGTAACCACCGTGAGTAGTGTGATAAGGGCCTTTGAATCAATCACGCTCATAAAATATTGTGTTTGGACCTATCACAGACCTTCTGATGGACCTCCGGGGGAAGTGTTCCCACTCTGGCCAGAGTGAAATGGCTACTGGAGTTCACTGAGGCTTTCAGCGTTGAACATTCCTGAATGTGCTGTTTGAAAAAGTCTTGGCTAGAATAAATTGCTTTTTGGAGTATAGTATGCTTTGGCAACAAATAGTTATGGCTGTAGTTGTAGCTTCTTCAAAGCACTAGGAAAGTGTGCAAAGTCACTGGCTTACTTGAGAACAGTCTGTTTAGTTGCCCAAGAGGGGCTGTTTGGATGCCAGTACTCTGGTCAAGGCAGGTACAAGGGTCGCATAACCGAAAATTAGGGATTCAAGTTTCCCTGCCCCCAAATCTTAGCTTGTTGAAAGGGAAAATGAACAGTAAAGGTGGTACTTACAATAAAAGCCTATCAACAATAGCAGTGAATAGTTAATCTCTAGCAGTATCTAATAGCGATCTAGTCAGTCTAATACTCATGGAGATAATTGAGTAATTTTATCCGCCTTAAATCTTTGAATGGCTCTAAACAGGGTTTACATAGGAGGAACAAATTTTATTTGTTTATAAACAAGAAGAGAGAAAAAGGAGGAGGAGAAAAGGAGGAGGGGGTGAGGAGGAGAGGAAGAGGGGAGGAGAGATCTGAGAGGAAGGAGAAGAAAGAAATGGACAAGGAGGAAGAGGAGTAGAGGGGCAGGAAGGAAGAAGGGAAAAGGCAGAAGAAGAGAGAAAGAAAGTCTCGTATATGGGTAGCAACTCTGAGATTCCTGTTAGCCCCTGGTGGTATGCCTTATTAAATCTATAGAGCACTTAGTTTATGTCCTATCCTTGAGGGTTTCTCCTTGGAAACTCTACTTACTAGCTAGCTACTTCTCCTATCTATTGGATTTTTAGTAACTATACTTCCTATAGGAACTGCTTAATGTATTTTACTATTATACAACAGTAAATAGATATCTTTACTGTTCAAAATTTTAAGTGCGCCTGAATCTTTCAAGATGTCTGTGCTTGCTTCTACTTTATAATTTTTGGTTCAGACCAGATACAGTCAAGGCAAAACAAGATTTCATGTCTGACCTCAACTCTTTAAAAATGTTGAAAACATTATGACCACATATATTGTCATTTACTGTTTCTAGCTTATTTTTAAAATTTATATTTATTTTGTATGTGTGCCTGTCCATTTAAGTGGACCGTATGCCCTGGATACCCTGAAACTTTCCTTACAAGCATATGTGAGTCACCTAGTGTGCTCCTAAACCTGGGTCCTCTGTGAGATCACTAAATGATCTTAACCACTAAGCCATCAATCCAGCCCTCCTGTGTCTTGTCTGACCATGAGTTCTGGACACCTCATCCACACTTGAACACTTCAGAAACTGGCACTTTGCTGCCTCCCACTTTAAGTGTCCTTTTCTCTAGATTGCAGATGGCATTTGTCATAGAAGACAGTTTGGTAGAAACTTACATTTTCTCAGACTGAGCAAGCAAAGGGAGCTACCAGCGAGAGAGGATATCCCAGTACCAGGCAACATGGGGCTGTGCATCGAATACAGAGACAAAAGAGACCGGTCAGTTATCTCCAGTCTCAGGTGCCGCTTGTGCTTGACTTCCTTCCACCTTCCCGCACACCCAGGTTCTGCATCTGGTTCTCTCTCTCACTACTTGGTGTCTTAGCAAATGAAGCTTTTTTACATGGTGAGACCAAACACAAACCTAGGAACCGTGCTCTGTGACTGAGTTGGCACTTCCTGGCAGAAATGTTTGTTACTCCTGGCAGATCTCCGGGAGGAAAATAAAGCTTCTCTTGCCAGAGCCTCAGAGGCCACCATGCCAAGAGTATACTCCAGGGAAAGAGCCCTGGGGTGAGAACAGCATTGCACTTTAGATGGCCATTCCACTTAATAATGGGGAAAATAGCATTACTTTCTGAGGAATTAAGGTTTATTTTGAATTATGGAAGCACTGTATAAAGTGTCAGCTGGACTATGTTTATTGGAATGGATCATCACATAAGACAAATTGAGCCTTGTTGATTTACCCATGGCAGCTAGACTGGACAAATTTCAAATGAACCTGTTATAAATCTAGCCCTGACCTGCTTAAATGTCAATTTTGAGTAAAGGACCATATATAAAGTGTGTGTGTGTGTGTGTGTGTGTGTGTGTGTGTGTGTGCCTATGTATGTGTGTGTTTTTGTTCTTGATGAGAAGATTGTTTAATCTGTGAGCATCAAGCATCTTCCTGAGTCCCTTTTAAATGTTAAAGTTTGGAGCCTTGAGCCTGTTATCTGTGTGTGTGTGGGGGGGGGGACAACCCTGCAACTGCCAGAGAAATGGAGAGGAGAGGGAGATAGGAAGAAAACCGTCGACAGGAATGATAAACCAGTCTTTAACGACAAAGTCACTTTGCCAACTGTAACTCGGGTGCTAGGTAAGATGAGCTGACTTCATTAGTTGATACCCAGCCTCCCAAAGCCATCACCAGCCTGGAAGAAAGCCATATGTGTTGGTCATACAAATGGACATTGATTTTTCAATAAACTGGAACCCAAATCCAACATCACTCCATGATATCTTTTCTCAGGAGAGACTATTTCTCGCTCATGCCTGGCACTGCATCTCGGCTCTTATATTACAAGAATTACATGGGTGAAGCAAAGTAGAAAACATCAGCTCACTTAAGTCATGTGATAAATGAGGCAATTAAGGCAATTAGATGCACGCTTACTGAGTTATATCTGTTTTGCTTTGTAAAATATCATTTTAAGTAGGATCATCTGTCTTCCCATACTTGACAGCATTAGAATTTTGTGGAGCAGAAAAATCGTGGTTCGTTGCTATGAAAACAGTGCCCACTCTCCTAACAGGATAAAGCAGCTACCCTCTCTTAAGTTGAAGGTTGTGATTCCTTAACCCTTTCTCTGGAAGAGGACTCTAGACATTTCACATTCGCTTACATTGTTTCAAATGTATCTGTTTTCGACAAATACACAGAGACAAGGAGATGAGGAGACAGAATTGCATTCCCCCACCCTTTACTGGCCCCAAGGCGTGATTTACCAGGTGTATCTTTCCAAGGGAGAAGAAAGACCGCAGCTGTGGCAGTTTGGGTCTTCTGGGAGGAGTCGCTGAAATGGCTGGAGTGAAGAGACAAGCTGCCTTCTTATCCAGGGCTGTAAGGCGCATAGCGTTTCCTGTCAACAGCCACATTTCCTTCATATGTAGAACATGTTGCCCTAGGAGATGTGTCTATATCACAGAGGCATTAAGGAGTCTCTGGAAAAGGAACCCAGGAGCCATTTTGTTTGAAGAGAGTCAGTCCCCTCTGATCTCCAGTGAATGTCAGGAGACCTATTTAAGGTATATGGCAGGTCAAACACCAGAAACCCTGAAGTGAAACAAATCATGATTGACAAAGTCCCTTCGCCAGACTGAACAGGTAGAGCCAACTCTCTTGACAAGAGAGATCTAGAAATTGTACACGAACCAAATTGTGTTCCTTTGTACCGACAAGTTTTGCTTCTTGTGTTTTAAACTCATGACCTCTTTTCTGAAAGTGAGGAAAATGTCAAACATAAGTAAGGATTCTTTAGGCTAACACAGTTAGTTCTGCAGTTTTGCTGAAAAGCAGCTGTTGGGGTACACACTCACAGACTTCCGCACCCCTGCTTCTTCATTTTCTGTTACCTTTTGGGAGCACGGAAGAATTCTTGAATCATTGCCTGCATGGTTTGGGGCAAACTAAGTCAATGTTGTCATGGAAGGATGCTAAGTCTGAAGTCTTTTGCGACACTATGTTCTTAGGGAAATGATTGAGAAATGTAAGCTGAACAAATGAGAAGAACCTAGGAATTGCAGCCAACAAAGGATTCTTGGCTTGGAAGTGGCACTGGAGAGATGGATCTGCTGTTTTGAGCTCTTGATGCTCAGTCAAGAGGGCAGGAGTTTGGATCCCAGTAACCAGTACCTACATCAGGTGGCTGACAAACTCCTGTCCTCAAGCTCCAAAGGATCTGACACCCTCTTCTTGCATCTGGGGGCCTGTGTCACACAACTTCATCCACCCAGACATAATTGCACACCGACACACACACACATAAACGAAGATGTAAAATGCTATTAGAAAGTGCATAGAATTTCAATCGTGTATACGTATTTTAAGTTGATAAATTTTTGGCCCTTTGGGTTGCTTTTGAGCTCCATAAGCACGTTCCTAACTGGAGAATTGATGCTATATACCAACTCTCTGATACCAACATGATATACCAGTCTCTCTGAATTCTTCAAGATTAGATAATGAACATTTAGCATTGGATAAGAATAAAAGTATAGCACAGTATTGACACTGGCTGGGCACTGACTACCAGTCTCTCAAAATATAGACCTTCCACTATACTGAGCAAAAGGATACACCTTCGTGAAGCCTTTTGCCTTATTCCTTCCCATAAAATCAAATAAGGAAGGTAAGAAAATCTTAAGGCAATTTCTCAACCAGTTCAGAAAAGACTGTTACCTTATCAACCCATCTTGTTGGAGTATTTGTGCCTCAAAAATACTTCCCACTAAAAAGAGTAGCATAGTTTCTAAGAAAAACTATGAAATAAATGATATCCTTAGTAGTGTATACTCTCATTATTCCTGACTCAATTTTAAAGATATTCTTGAATGCTTGCTTTTTCAGAAGAATTTTAAAAGAAAGAACTTTCATTGATATACTTGGGGAATTACGCAAAAGCTACACGTTGACGTAAATTTAATCACCATTGTTATGCTATTGAATTTCCTTAACCAAAACCTATTCATGCTTAATTATATGCACTTCAGTGGAATTACATAATTTTCCCTATAAAAGTCTTACAAGTCTGCTACACTGATTCATGGATTTTAAAATAATTTTATTGCTATTGAGCTGAATTTTTGTCTCCAAATTTTCTAATTAGCTTCATTGAGTTGTAGTAATGGCCTTGTATTGATACCATAAATTTCTCCTCATGCTACCCCACTTGGAACAAATAATATGTTTGACTCACATTTCATTTCCTTTCTTGCTTTGTTAGATTAATTTGAATTCTTATTCCAGTTGTTATGAGTTAAAAATAAATCTTAGTTTAAAAGTTTTGTCAAAACTTTGGTAGAAGTGCTTCTCATGATTCTCTATTAAATGCACTATTTACTAATTTTTACATATTTTTCATCCATTAAAGAATGTATTCTTCTAGTTTGAAGCTAATAATGGTATTAATTTATAAGAAATACCATTTGTAACAATAGATAACATTCTCAAATTCTTACTTTAAAAAAACTATGTTGCTAGAACTTCAAGCACTATATTGAAGAGGTATGGCGAGAGTGGACAGCCTTGTCATGTTCCTGAGTTTAGTGGGATAGCTTTGAGTTTCTCTCCATTTAATTTGATGTTAGCTGTCGGCTTGCTGTATATAGCTTTTATTATATTTAGGTATGACCCTTGTATCCCTAATCTCTCCAATACCTTTATCATAAAGGGGTGTTGAATTTTGTCAAATGCTTTTTCCGCATCTAATGAAATGATCATATGGTTTTTTTCTTTCAGTTTATTTATATGATGGATTACATTGATAGATTTTCGTATGTTGAACCAGCCCTGCATCCCTGGGATGAAGCCTACTTGATCATAATGGATAATTTTTCTAATGTCTTCTCGGATTCGGTTTGCCAATATTTTGTTGAGGATTTTTGCGTCGATATTCATGAGTGAGATTGGTCTATAATTCTCTTTCTTGGTTGAGTCTTTGTGTGGTTTTGGTATCAGAGTCACTGTAGCTTCATAAAAGGAATTTGGCAATGACTCTTCTGTTTCTATATTGTGAAATACATTAAGGAGTATAGGTATTAGGTCTTCTTAGAAGTTCTGGTAGAATTCTGCATTGAAACCATCTGGTCCTGGGCTCTTTTTGGTAGGGAGGTTTTTGATAACCTCTTCTAATTCTTCACGACTAACAGGTCTATTTAGATTGATCACCTGGTCCTGGTTTAACTTTGGTATATGGTATTTATCTAAAAAAGTGTCCATTTCCTTTACATTTTCCAGTTTTGTGGCATATAGGCTTTTGTAGTAAGATCTAATGATTCTCTGAATTTCCTCTGTGTCTGTGGTTATGTCCCCCTTTTCATTTCTGATCTTATTAATTTGCAAATTCTCTCTCTGCATTTGGATAGGGGTTTGTCAATCTTGTTGATTTTCTCCAGGAACCAGCTGTGGTTATCAACACAAGACCTGTACAAGCTCAAGCTAGTTGAATTCCCAGCATAAACCAGGGAGCGGCTACTTATCTGAGGAGCTACTGCCAATCAATGGGTTCTGGGAGAAGAGTCATTTTTCTATGGATATGTGGTCACTTTTAGGTTACTAAGAACTCCAGTGGATGGCCCCACAACCACTCATTTATGTTTAACACTGATTGGGTTTGGTGGGATATAGAGAAATAAAATAAATAAGATGTTGATGGGAGATGGTGGGAGTCCAGGAGGGACTAGAAAAGGAGAGTAGATATTGATATGATCAAAATACTTCTTATATGTATATGACATTTTCAAAAAACAAATAAAAATATCATCAAAACAAAATAAAAGGTGAATTATGATTGGAAAGAGAATAAATACCATGCTTAATGTAATTTAATACATAAACTTAAGGATAAATTATTAATTTGCTTTGGATTGAGTTTAAAGCTTGATAATAGGGATTACAGAATATATCAACCTTTAAAAAATGGAATGCTTTCTTGATAATCATTTTCTAAGTCACTGTCTTCATTGGAACAGGAAATATTACTCCAGGGTCAGTTCTTCTTTGGTTTTAGATTGTGTGTACTGTGTCATATTTTTCTTTTGAACAAACTTTTACTACACTTAAATCCTTTTTGTTCAGGACCAGCATCATTTGGTTTTGCAGACAGCACAAAATATACTTCATCGCCCTCAGCCCTGGCTTTGCCACAGCTTCCTCATTGTTTTCTCCTAGTAGGCTGACTAAGAGAAAGGAAAAGTGCATAAAAAGGAAAAATATGAGTTCACTATGGTCTTCTAGAGGAGTTAATGTCAATTTTAACTACTTCTTGTGTAATGGAACCTAACAAAACTGGAGAGGAGGATGATGATAGAGGCAATAATGATTATATTAGAAATATAGGACAATGTCTAGAGAGTTAAATTATTACACAAATTACCAAAACCAAGGTATCAAATTATATATGTGTGTGTGTGTGTGTATTTACAACTATTTTATAAAATTGGAATTTTTATTTCATTGTCATCTAAACTGCTCATTAACTTTCCTGCTAAAAGTTACAGAACGCTGTAGTCCCTGAACATGTAGACAATGGTTCATGTATTTTGTGTTCCAGAGCTTTGTTTCAGGAGGAGTGAAACTCATTCTTGGGATATGGACATTTCATTAGCCTATATATTAGAGTTATTTATTTACAAAACCATTAAGTGAAGGATTATATCCAAGAACAGGGGTGGTCCAAGGGCAGTTGCTTCTTTGAAGAGCCCAGCACAGTATGGTTAACGACTAACAAAGCGGCATCCCTGGGATTCCCTGCACAATGTCCAAGCAGCTAAGCTGGTGCCAAGATTCTTCTCCCCAGCAACGATTACTGCTTATAATACCTGAGAACGGGGCCTTATGATTTCTTCTACTTCCTGAGCTTGGTGTGTTTCATTCTTCTTGGTTTCCTCTGTCTTAGTTTCTTTATTTGCTTTTCTATTGATGAGAAGAGACAGAATGACCAAGGCAACCAATAAAAAAGCAATTAAATGGGGACTTGCTTACAGTTTCAGAAGCTGAGCCCATGCTCATCATGGGAGGGATCAAGGCAGCAGGCAGGCAGTTCCATGCTAGAGAAGCAGCTTAGTGTGTCTTATCCACAGTTGGAGGCAAGAAGAGAGAGAGGAGGAAAATGGAATTGTGAGGAACTTTTGAAACCCTTAAGACCACCCCAATGACATACCACCTCCGAAGAAGTCACAACCCAACAGTTCTAACAACTGTGAACCAGGCAACTTTCCTACTCCTCTAGGAAGAGCCATTTCAATTCTTAGGGAATAACTGAACAACATCACTGCTAAACAGCCTCCACTTCTGGAGAAAAGCAACATTAAAATATGAGTTTCATAGCTAAATTTTATATGTGACCATGATCAAAGTATGATCTGTCTGCAGTCTTTTCAACACTATTGTAAAACTGAGCTGAGGTACAGAGCAGGGTGGGCTAGAAACAATAAAATGCTAAGCCCTGTGTTCTAGGGGCTCATGAGAGCTCATGTTTGTGAATATTCCTGAAGGTACAAGTCGATTGCAAGGAACCCAGGCTGATCCAACCTCATGGCTCCAAAGCTAATTAGCCAGACAGTCTCTTGGCCCAAGTGAAAATAAAATGCTGGTCAGTACAGAAAGATGAATATTGTGGCAAAATCACTCAGTTAAAGTAGCTGTCATTACTTGTCAATACCCCTCTTGCCACGAGGTAATGGTGGAAAAATGGCTCAGTGTGATATATTTCTGGAAAAGGGGCATCCATTCATTCAGATCGCTCATGATTCATTTGTTTTGGAAAAGGTCAGAATACCAAGACTGTTTAAAAAGCCACTTCAGCCCAAACTCATTTTTTCACATTAAATTTAAGATCTTATATTTTCAAATATTTTAAACTATTTAATTCTAATTTAATTCCAGCTCACTGTTATGCATAATGCATTTTACATGTTCATTCACTATTTGAGAACACAGCTTTCAAAGAGACTATTAATATTTTTATGGTCATGGTTAGTACTTGCATACTCTGTTTCATTAGTTAACATTTTCTGAAAACATGGATTTGAATGACTGTTTGGAATCACTGATAGAAAAAGACTAGATTCTGTTCCCTTCTTGTTACACTAAGACACGTATGAGCATGCCAGAAATTATCTTTCAGAAACTGCATTTGAACCACAAATTTTACTAAAATACAATTTTTAACTTCTAGTGTGGGAAAATGAGATACAGAGTTTATGATGACTTATTTCACAGCTGAGGAATGAAGTCCAAGTGCCAATGACTGGAAATAATTAGTCACCCTTTGAATAATGTTTTGATTTACATTTGAGGGTTTGTGTTCATATTTAAGGCTATGCTGAAATTTCCCCTCAACATGTATAACTTTGCTTGTCAAATCCATTAATATTTTCTGGTTCTTTTGTTTAGATATTCAGTAACTGCTTTGTGCCAGGAAGTGACAACAGTGGGAATAATATTTTCATTCAGTCATTTCATAAATAATTCTGAGGTACCCATTATATGTGAAGCATAGTTCTATAATATTGAGAAATATCAGTTAAAAATATGACATTCTAGCCTTCAAAGTGTTTACATTCCATTTAGTGGAAGAGAGAGAATTAAATAGAAGATAAACATAATAAATATTATGCAGTCTTTTAGAAAGTAAAATAAGTTACTTGAAGAATCGGGGGGAACAAGGTAGGATTTCTGAGTAACATGGCAGACTTAGAGCTGTTGCTGTGTAACCTAGTAAAGGAAAAGAATAAGAAAGGAAAAACAAACTTAACCCCAAGGAGAGAAATGGAGCAAGGGTGTCAGAAACTCTCAAGGGCAGTTATAGGACCCAAATATTGGGAGGGTGGTTGCAAGACAGACAATTCACACAGAAAAGAATCCAAGCTGAACACAGCTCCATCTGTGTGGCTTTCCAGTCAGGGAGAAGCAAAAGACTCCTACAGAAGGTAAACCAGATGGCCCTGCTATAAAGACACTGTTGTCCTACCTGCAGATCTCACAGCGCTCAAAAACAATTGTGGGGTTTGGCGAGACAGTGATTTTCCCAGTAGATGGTTCAGAAGTGGAGCAGAATATTTCTGTTGTTCTCTGTAATTCTGTAATGATGGCTTAGCCAGGTACTATCTTGAGAGTGAACTTACTGTTTTGAAAAAACTATTCTGGGAACCCAAGAAAGGAGAGCAGCCACAAGACAAAGAGGCTGAAATTTACTCTGTGCTAGACCACTTGGTGAGAGATAGCCCTGAAAAACAATTATGGGTGCGTGTGATACCAATAAAATTGAAAGTGAGGTTAGCAGGAGTCTTCTCTTATGGAGTAAAGTGCATAAAGAAAGTATCCATGTCCTGGATTGCTGAGAGCAGATCTGATCAACCAAGGATGACTTTAAATTTGATTGCCCTAAGACCAACTCAATGAGTGTATCAATGTCTGGAGCCTTTCATTTGCTGTCTACTGGTACAGAACCCCCAAACTCAGAAGTTCTAGTTGGATACTTGGTGCCCAAAGGTGCATCCCTCTAGCAGGTTAACAGTCCTTAAAGTTACAAATACATGTGGGCTTAGATTAAGTACAATGATGTAAAAATACTATGAAAGGGGTAACAAAAAGTGAGTGGAGACACAGTGTCAATTTTTCCCTGTGTCCCCACCCACTGTCTCTTATTTTAGCAACATTTTTACTTCATTGCACTTAAATCTGCTCTTATTCTTTTACTGGTTTAGACATTCACCCAATTTTGTTAATGTTTCTCTTGTTGTTGAACAATGTTCTTCCTTTTACTCCCTACTTAGTCTACACTTCTTTTATTCTTATGTGGTTTCTCCCGCTTTCTTCTCTCTAGTATATTCATAATGTTGCTACTATTGTTTTAAAAGATGCTCATGAGTTTAATTTTATCCCCCCTTTTGTAATTATATAATTTTGCTTGGAACCTTCTCATTTTGGGGAAATATTTTTTTCTAATCTGTAACTCTTATTTTCTTTCCTTCATAACATTTTCTATTCATTTTTACTTTTGTTTAGTTTTGTTTCTCTCCTTTATTTCCCCTATTCCTCTTCTTTTTCTTATTCCATTTTAAGTTCCATATTTATTCTAAACAACTTTAATTTCAGAGAGTATTCGGTGTTAATTTTTATATTCTCCAGTCGATGACAGATGGTGATGAGTTAGTGGGCTTTAAATGATTTTAAGCATTGTTCTGTTTCTTGCACATTTTGGTACTGTTTCCATAAAAGTTTGTTTTCTAAGCAATTAGTGGAGTTGAACATTGAAGCCTTATGAGTAGGCCATTTGCTCACTAAGAACATGCCCAATAATACTAGAAGAGTAATCCAAACCAACAGATAGGCAAATTACATCACAAAACCCCAAGAAAAACTAAAAAGTAAGGTAACATGACTTTGCTAAAATATGATGACTCTTTAACTACTGAGATCAAAGATAGGTAAAATTAGTAGAAATACAAGATGATGATTTTAAAAGTTTACAAGTAAAATGATATATAGATTTTTTCAAAGGCTCAAACAATCAGAAAATAGAATATCAGGAATGAAAGAAAAGGTAAGAGGGGTAGAGAATGCTGGATCCTAACCACTAGACCACCAGGATCCAGCAATACCACTCTTGGGAATATACCCAAAAGATGCTCAATCATACTACAAGATCAACTATATTCATAACAGCATTATTTTGTAATAGCCAGAACCTGGAAACAGCCTAGATGCCCCTCATATGAAGAATGGACAAAAAAAAGGATAATGTGAAATCTCCTTCCTGTAGAGGAGCTTGTGTGACTCATGAGGATGAATTTTTTTGGAAAGATCCATTTATTTGAGGCTTACTATTGTAATAGGTGAAAGTCAGAGGGAATAAGTGTTTTTTAAGAATATATTCCTTTGCTACACAAGTTATACCATGTTGAGCTCAAAACAGGGAATTAATGAGGCTGCTTTGACACCTCCAGAGGGGAAGTTTTTGTCTGAGATTGTATCACTGTGATAGGATACTCTACGTATTTCTGACAGTAATAAACACCCATTCACATCCTCAAAAAAAAGAAAGAAAGAAAGAGAGAGATAAAGAAAAGGTAGACAAAGTTTTCCATTTAGATATCATTAAGGTATACAATGATCATTCCAGAACCATGAGATCAAGAGACTGAACATGTGAATTAACAAGACATACAAAAAAACTGATATTTAAAAATTAAAGAGATAATCTATTCATTCAATTCAACTATATCAGAAAATTTCCACATCTGAAGAAATAAATAGACATTCAGATGCAACAGGCATTTAGAATCTCATATAAACATAACCAGAGAAGAATTTATCTGTGACATATTGTAGTCAAAATATCAAAAATGCAAAACGAAGAAACAATATCAAACGCTCAGAGGGACAATGTTGAACACATAATGATATCAGAGTCCCCATCAGTAACTGTACAAACTGATAAAGTACAAAATGATGTTTCCAGCAGTGAAAATAGTAGCTGCCAACCAACTACAGCCAGGAAAATTATCTTTGAAAAGTATTGAATAAATAGTCACTTCAATATAAACACAAACTAAAGCAGTTCATAATAACCAAGGCAGCATTACAGTAAATATGCTGTGTACAGAGGAGAAAAAAAGTCTCAATAATAAGAGCAAGGGAATAACAAATTTCATTAGAAAAATCTATGAAGATAGAAAGGTAGGACAGAATCCATCATGTGTAACACAGTAAAAAAGCAACCCGAAAAAGGAAAACAAATACAACCAATCAGAAAAGAGGTCAATAAAATCAAAGGAATTAGTAAACAAGTTGCAATAATAACCTTCAATATAAATGTCCTTAACTTACCAATAAATAGGCAGAGACAAGTGGATTGCTTTAAAAAAACAGGATCCTGGAACTGACTCAGTAGCTGTGGCCCAGCATGCTAAAATCTTGGGTCTGATTCCCAGTCAAAAATAAAACAAATCAAAAGAAAGAAAACAAAACCTAACTAAGAACAACAAAAGCCCACAAAACTAGATACAACCACCTCTTGTCATCAAGAAAGACAAACTCTCTGGTAAAGATACCCACAAATTCAGAGTCAAGACTGGAACTCCGCCTATTACTCAAACAAAAGCTGAACATACGATGTGCTAGCTCCCCGAAATCTGGTAAAGTTAAAGTCAAAGCAAAACTAGCCAGAAGAGATAAGGAATGTCACAACATGTTAATAAAGGGGACAATGAATTTTAGGGTTCCCAATTTCATAAAATACTAGTAAGCATAAGAGTTATTATACAACTGTATATAATGATAGCAGACTTCTAACCCAGTCACAGAATCTTTGACCTACAAGTTGTCTGCCTGCAAGATGTGCTGGAATAAAGGTGGTGCAAAAATTGTGGGGGTGGCCAAGCAATAATTGTTCCAACTTGAGACCCATGCCATGAGAGGGAGCCCATTCCCGATACTGACTGAAGGGCCAGGAACCAGAGTCTGGATGGCCCAGAGGTCAAGGATAGAGATTCAATGCGACCAAAAAAAAAAAAAAAAGAAAAAAATAAGAGTCAATGAAATGATTCCTAATGATATTCTGCTATACTCATAGACTGGAGCCTAGCATAATTATCGTAAGAGACTTCATCCAGCTACTGATGGGAGCAGGTGCAGAGACCTGCAGAACTCAGAGAATCCTGCAGAAGAGAGGGAGGGAGGAAGGACTGTAGGATCCACAGGGGTCAAAAATATCATCAGAAAATAGCCCACAAGATCAACTAACAAGGCCTCAAAACGACTGAATTTATAATCTGGGAGCACGTATGGGCCTCACCTAGGGCCTCTGTATATATGCTATGGTTGTATGTATAGCTTGGTGTTGCTGTGAGACTCCCAACAGTGGAAGCAGGGACCGTTTCTGACTCTTTTGCCTGCTTTTGCGATCCTGGTTCTCCTACCGAGTTCTCTCATCCAACCTTAATATGCCTAGTTTTCTTTTCTTTCTTTCTTTTTTTTTTTTTTTTTTTTTTTTTGGTTTGGAGCCTGTCCTGGCACTAGCTCTGTAGACCAGGCTGGTCTCGAACTCACAGAGATCCGCCTGCCTCTGCCTCCCGAGTGCTGGGATGGGATTAAAGGCGTGCGCCACCATCGCCCGGCCGCCTAGTTTTCTTGTAACTTGACATGCCAGGCTTGGTGGATTTCCCTGGAGGCCTGCTCTTTTCTGAAGGGAAAGGAGGAGGAGTGGATCTGGGGGAGAAGGGCATCTGGGGCTGGGAGAACAGACAGAAGTGGGAACCACTGTTGGGATGCAATATATGAGAGAAAAATAAAATTTTCAAAACTAAAATAAATGATAATAATGGATGTATTTAATATGCAACTCTTGTCTTTAGATAAATCATCTAAACTGCAAATCAACACAGAAAACTCAGACTTAAAATACATTATCAATTAAATCTGACTAATAAATATCTATAAATTCTATCCAACATCAATGGGATATACATTCATCTCAGCAACCCACGGAACCATCTATAAAATAGACCATATTCTGATTTAAAATAAATCCTAGCAAACAATACAATCAAAACTATTTTTCTATGATAGCAGGTCATACTGAATAAAGCTGAAAAAACAAGAGTTAGTCCAATTCTGGAAGCTATCTTAGGACCTGGGAACTAAAGAACACACTCTTGATCAATAAGTCACTCAAGAAATCAGGAACAAAACATTCAAATTTTTAAAGTCATGAAAGTTAAAATACAACTTACCAGACTTTTGTGATATAACTAAAGCACTTCTAATGAAGAAGTCTATAGACATGAGTGCTTACTTTAAAACAACATAGATCTTCCTAAAAAAATAATTATGCTGGTTTGGTTTTAAGACTGATTTTATTTTTAAATTACATGCACGCATGATTCTGATTCTGTGAAATATATGCACGTGAGTGGAAGTTCCAGCAGAGACTAATAGATGGAGCTGCAATCCCGGGAGTTGGAGTTGCAGGTAACTGTGAGGCACCTAATATGGGTAATAACCCCTCTTTTGGAGCAGTATGCACTGTAAACTTCTGGGCCATGCCTATAGAGATTAATTTACTGTTGACGTTAATCTATAATCACATGGGAAGAATTTATTGATGGGGAATTATCTAGATCAGTTTGGTCTGTGACGTGGTTGTGGATGAGGGGTGTCTTGATTAATTGTTAATTGATGTAGAAAGAACCTGTCCATTGTGGGTGACACCGTTCCCTAGGCAGTGGTTCCTGAACTATGAGACTGGAAAAAGGTTGATGAGAACAAGCAGACTGGCAGCTGGGGTGCATCCCCTTCTCTCCACTCTTGGCTGCGGGCGTGATTAGCTCCCTCAGTTTCTGCCTTGGCTTATCTGAAATGATGGACTGTGAGCTGGGTTTGCAAGCTAAAGTAAATTCTTTCGGCAAAATAATAAAAGGTTGCCACCATTCAGCATTTTACATTCTATATTGTCCCCCATGACATTTAACTCATGGAGCTTAAAGCTCCTTCTTCAGGGCTAGTTGATGTTTATTCCTCTGCTTTTTTTAGCTGCTTGTTTTTCTTTCTTTTAAATATCATCTTACTACAAGATTAATAGGAATGATATTATCCCAGTTTCATAATCCCATATACTGTATCATATCAATATTTTGTATTCCCATCACTTTCCAGATGAATGACAAGTCTGGGAAGCTTGGGATGAGAACCATGTCCCATCCTAGTATATTTTAAGCTGTGTGTCACATTCTCCAGACGGCCATGTCATTTTTTTCTAAACATATTTTTTTTTTTTTGCCATTGAGCTCCATGAAAGGCTAATAGAATTTTTTGAATTTTATTTCCGTGTTCTCTGAAAAATAGAATAAGGTTGTAGCCAGAATTATCTTACAGAGCTTGTAATACTTGGCAGAAACAGAATCACCATTCCTCTGAACACCTGGCGGCTCACTGGGCTCTACTAATTGTAATTTTAAAATGTTAATGTAATCACCATATATGGTAGCAGAGAGCGCTTGCTGTTAGATTCTTCAGGAATGCTCACTGCATTTTGGTGGCCATAGAAGACCACTATTCCACTTTGAATAAACAAGGAGTGTTTTGTTTTCTAGAGCAACCATGGTGACAGCCACATTCTAGAAATTTCTAAGCAAATCCGCGTTATACCCTGTTTTAGTTTTAGATCTCCAAGGAGGACCTAAGGTAAGGATTATAGCTCAAATAATTTGCCAGGTATAGGCAATGGTGAAGGAAGGTGACTAGGTGAAGAAGAAACTGCTAAGGATGTACTTCTGTGCAGCCTAGCACAGCATATTCCCATCTGAAAATTTGTCTTTTGTATAAAACTGCTGCTATCCCAACCAAGAGGAAAGGGAGTTGGGCTGTATCGCCACCAACTTCCAGATTCATTTAAGAACTTTTTCGTTCCTTTGAGGCTGGGGATGATTGATTCTGCTCTGCTTCTGACCGGCTGCTTTTCACAGTTGGTGGGAAAGGATTAATGCCTGGTTCACCCCATGTGTGGAGTTCAGTGAACAATACATAGTATCAAGTGTTCATGAAATTCGTGCATTTGATGTTCAGAAAGCTATGGTCCAAGGTAGAGCTCCTGACAGCAGCTTAGACAAGCACTAACTCTGCAAAGATGAATGATTACTTAAGTTTTCTCATACAGGCATCAGTATGTAGCTGTAGCATCAAGTTGAATCATTGAATTTGAGCATTCATGTCTAACAAAAACACTGGAAAGTGTTATTCTACCATCTACCACAGTGACAACTGGAATGAATTCCCAATGGGAATTCTGGTATTTGTGTGAAAACACATGCCTCAGAAAAATCCCAGCCAAGAGAATGTTTAATTTAGTATTCTGTGAAATCGATAGGAAAATTTGAAAACATTTTAACCTACACACTGACTTTAGAATACACACACACACACACACAAGCTCATGCACACATATGCATGGACACGCACATGTAACAACAATAATTATAGAAGAAGAGACCATGAACTCAAGAGGGGTAGGAGTTGGGCACCAGAGGAATTGAAGTATGAGGGTGAGGGGTGGAAATCATGCAGATACAGTGCACTCATAGACAGACTTCTCAAACAATATGTAATTCTTCAGACCCAAGCTTAAATCACAGTATTATTTGTAAGCCAAATAGTCTTCAATCTAGTTCTGATAGCAGTATTTGTCTATTAATTGGAAGACTGACCAGAACTGTGGCTGTGTTTGTTTTCATCACAAATGGATTCTTCTAGACTTGACAACTTTTCATATTTTCAAATGTTTTCTCTTTGCCCTACACAAACTGATATCACATTATGTGATTCTTAAAGCTTACTTTAAATCTTTTTGAAGTCTATCACCTAACTGCTTTAGAGTTTTACTTTGTGTTAATGCTCCTTGAAAAAGGCCTGCCTCTTGGTGTTCTTGCTCAGCTGACTCCTCTCTGGATTCATTCTCTCTGAAATCCTCATAGTCATCTTGAGGGATGACTATATTTATCTCTGAGCATTGTAAAGAGTCATCTAAGATTGGGCATTTACCCAAAGTAAGCCTTCTCATTTCACAATGTCAAGATACTTCCCCTGTAGGCTTTTACACACCACCTTACCATTGTAGGCCCTGTATTCTTTCTTTTTTTAATTGAAAAAGGAAAAAAAAAAAAAACAAGTTTCTGCCTCCTCCCAGCCTCCCATTTCCCTCCCCCTCCTCCCACCCTTCTCCTCCTCCTCCCACCCTTCTCCCTATCCCTGCACTCCTCTCCCCTCCCTCTCCAGTCCAAAGAGCAGTCAGGGTTCCCTGCCCTGTGGTAAGTCTTAGGTCCTCCCCCCTCTGTCCATATCTAGGAAGGTGAACATCCAAA
>NW_004949117.1:1737104-1750073 GCF_000317375.1 Microtus ochrogaster
AAAACCAAAAAAAAAAAAAAAAACAAAAAACCAAAAAAAAACCAGAATGTAACACAAATGTCTTTCCTAAAATGAGCTTTTCACTGTGTATGAAAGTAACAAAATTATTTCATAGGATTGTAAGGTGAGCTAGTTGATTCTTGAAATGGCATGATGTCTTGTGTTAGTTACAGCATTGTTTCTTCTGCTAACCTTTTATGGTATAAGGTAAATCTCATGTACTTGACAATAGAGGACTTCTCAGCACAGGAATGTGATAACTTCCAACAATGTGTAGTCCACAACTATGTTGCTCATCCAGAGATTTAATAATAAAAGATAAATAATAGACTGTATCTTTATAATTAGCCTTGCCCAAAAGATCAGCACCAGCATTTTCTTTCTGTTGCTCTACAAGGTGAGAATTTATGCTTCTAAAGACACCCTTAAGCTTCCAGAGACTGTGTTGATGTCCATTGTGAGTGCTGTCACTGAAGGCCATGATGAGTGTATAGGCAATACAAATTAGACTTGGTTTATTTGTTATTTATTTATTTATTTGGGTGGGAGAGACCACAAGGGTGTGAGGGTGGAGCTGCGAGGAATGGGAAGCAATTGGGATCCAGGTTCATTGTATAAAATTCTCAAATAATCAATAAAAAATTATATTGGGGAAAATGCCTAAAATATCAACTGAAGGAACTAGAAAATTTCTTAAGCATCTATTCTGAATCATATGTAGCTCTTTACAAACACTTGACTTCATAAAAAATCCAGGTAAGCATTGAGGTAACTGAAACCAGAAGTTGGTGGTTGTCTTGGGATTTGAATCTATGTCCCCCAATATACTGTGGTCGAGATTTTCTATTGATATTTCTGCTACTTCAGGAAGTTAAACTTGTGAGTTGAATCATTTTTGGTCCTTGCGTCTTTTTGAGAATTTTCAGTTCAGTCCTTCCCAACACAGCTTTTGGAAGTCCTGGTTTGTGGAACACATTTTACCGAACCATCTCCATCCTGTTCATTCTGTATGATATTTTCCCAGTCAAAAGCAGCAGCTTTGAACCACTTGCTCACTGAGGCTGAAATTCATATAATTGTACATTTTAAGAGATTTGGTGTTCTTCAATATCGGAAGAATCCTTGTGCATGGATCCTTTTCAGACAGGTCTGAAAAAGTGAGGCAAATTAAAAGCAACCCTTCATTTATGTTAATCCTTGGAATTGAAATACTAGATTATTAAAGTTACCTGCCTCATAACAATGAACCAATGTCCGAGGACCCCACATCTATGCATGTTTCACCCAGAACAGTTCCTCAGAGACTGAAGCATGACCCTGACTGCAGGATGACACCCCACAAAGCAGCTCTCCTGGTCCGGCATGCATCCATCACATACATTTCACAGAAAAATCAATCAACGTGCCAGAACAAGTCAGCAAGTTTTTAACACTGCCCCCCCCCAAATTGTCCCTGTCCCAAAAGAAAAAAAGTATATTAACTTTCCTTAACTTCATAGACACGAAAGCAATAGGTCATATTTCTGGAAAGATCTGGACAACCAAATACACTGCTGTGCAACTTTCTCTCAATATTTGGTAATGTTTAAACACAGCCTATCGTCCTTAAGTGAAGCCATTCCCTACTGTTAGGAACACGTTTTTTTCCTCCCCAAATGGACTCACAGTTCTTTATATAGCACCATAGCAAGACTCATGTTCTAGTGCTGCCTTCACTTGGCCTGGCTTCAGTTATACACACCAACCACACTCCACTGGATGGCAGCTGCCGTAGCAATGTGCCTGCCCTTTCCAAAGTCATGAGTGGAGATTTTCCACCCGGAGCACAGTGTCAGGTACAGAAACCCAAAAAGTCAAAATTCTCTGGGGCGAGCAAGGGAGAATTCCAATGTCCTAGTCCTGCTGCAAAGGTGGGGTTTTCTCATCTACTCCCGCATACGGGATGATGGTAAAAGCTGATTGATTAATTGATTGATCATGTTGATTCTAACACTATGCTAACTTCCTTGCATATATTATCTCATTTGACACGTTACTTTTTTAAGGTCATAAGAATGAAAATTGTAAAGTTATTTGCCAGATTCTTAGCTATTCAAATGCATTCCTATCGTATGCTTTAAGTCATAAATGTTTTTAATTTAGTTGAGCTGTTGCTTGTCTCCTGCTTGCGGTCTGTGTGGACTGTCAGCTCCCAGCTGCCGTGCAATGCCAGTGACATATCTGTGGCCTTGCTGATCTCTCCCCACCCTGCCAGTTTCCCTGCTCCTGACCACAGAGTGACAAGCCAGCTCTGTCATGCCACGGAAAACAGGACTCAACATTTCAGAAGAGCCAGCCCATCGAAGACTTCCCCAGGCTGTGAAAACCCTCTTAAACACTTGCATATTGCGTTAACCACAGATTCACCTGCTTCTCTTGGGTCCCAAAGGTCAGTGAGGGGTCGGTCATTCATTATGTGAAAACTCTCTGCATAACCACAAACAGAAATAGGATGGCTGCCTTTGGCACCAGAGACTATCTAAACCTGCAGTGTGATGGTACAGAGCAGTGGGTATATGGGGTGGGAGGAGAATCCTGTTTTCAGGCTACCCTGAAAGCCAAGGCATTTCAGGACCTTGAGCTGGTGTTAACCTTTGGCTCTGCTCAGAGCCCAGGTGGAGTGTCTGTTGGAAAGTGCCAGTCAAATACAGATGAAACTACTTTCAAGAGTGAATGCTGCCCATCACACATTTTGGTTAAGTTTATCTTGTGTATGTCATGAACATATTCAGTGAAGACTTCCAGGAATCTTCTCGGTCCTAGGTTGTTCCATGGTTCAAGCATCACTGCTTTGGCAGGATTAATGGCACTGTTTGAATCTGACTTATTCAGCTGTTCACTGATTGCAAGCCATCATCCCTCTAAACATAAGTATGCCACTCTATCTGAACTTTTTCGCTAGTGGACTTCTTTACAAACATCAACACTGGTCCCTCTCTGGGACTCTGATCCAGCATGATTGGAGATTTTTATTTACTTTTATATTGTGTTAACATGTGAATTTTTATTGATTGATTTTGTTTCACTTTGTTTGATACAGGGTCCTATGTGGCCTAGATGGGCCAGGAATTTAATATGTAGCCAATAATGACCTTTTGAACTGTTTCGCTAGACCTTTGACCTGCCTCTAGAATCCTGGGATGACAGGTCTATGCCCACATGCCAGTCCCAATTTGATTGACTTGTAAAGCTTAAACTGGCCTAGAATTCCTGGGAAATATCTCTTTTGGTGGTGATGTATCATCCTTTTTTGTTTGTTTGTTTTTTTATTATTTAAATCCATTTTTTTTATTTTTATTGAGAAAAGGAAAAAAAAAGTTTCTGCCTCCTCCCAGCCTCCCATTTCCCTCCCCCTCCTCCCACCCTTCTCCCCCTCCCCCCACTCCTCTCCCCTCCCTCTCCAGTCCAAACAGCAATCAGGGTTCCCTGCCCTGTGGAAAGTCCAAGGTCCTCCCCCCTCTGTCCATGTCTATGAAGGTGAACATCCAAACTGGCTAGGCTCCCACAAAGCCAGAACATGAAGTAGGATCAAAACCCCTTGCCATTGTCCTTGGCTTCTCATCATCCCTCATTGTTCGCCACGTTCAGAGAGTCCGGTTTTATCCCATGCTTTTTCAGATCCTTTTTATATTCTTCTGAATTCAATTTGCTAGTACTTTTATAAATTGGTTCTATTGTTGTTTGTCTGTATTCATAAAGGGTGTTGATCTGCTATTTTCTTATGCTTTTAGTGCAAGCACCATAAGAGTCTATGTGCTGGTAGCATTTTTCACCTTAAAGTATTAACAGAATTCACCACTAACCATTTGGGCTGGGAGTCCTATTTGTTTGGAGTGTTCTTATAAAGGATGGATTCATTTCTTTACTACATATAAGGCTATTCAGGTTTTTAAAACTTCATCTTGAATCAATTTTGATAAACTGTGATTTTTTTTCTTTTTTAGGTTTATACCCATTCATTCATTTACAAGATATAACAAAATAAAATATAAGATAAAACAAAACCTATCACATTGAGGTGTGACAAAAGAGACAAGGAGGAAAAGAGGCCAAGAGAAGGCACAAAAATGAGAAACCCATTTGTTCACATGCACGTGAATCCCCTGAAAACACTAAACTAAAGTTGTAATATAAGTTGAGAGGCCCTGGTGAGACCCATGCAGGTCCTGCGCATGCTGCTTCAGTCTCTGTGAGTTCATAAGAAAGAGCTTTGCTCACGTTGAATTTGGGGCCTCATTTTCTTGGTGTCCTCCATCCCCTTTGGCTTCACACTCTTTCCAGCTCCTCTTCAGTGGGGATCCCTGATGGGAGGGATTTGACAGTGACGTTGAAAGTTGAGTGTTCCTAGGTCTCTCTCACTCTCAGTGTAGTGTCTGGTTGTGGGTCTCAATATTTTTTTCCATCTGCTGGAAGCTTTGTTTGGTTATAAGAATGGTTAGTCGGGTCTCTGTCTCTTCCATTTTTTATTTGGAGATTTCATTTAGACTGCCTTCACATATGTCTATATTTTAGGGGGTTTCTACTGTATTGGGTTTCCATACTACCCCCCAAATGGCCCTTCAGTTATGTCTCTTCCCATATTCCCTCTCCGACTCCCATTCCTTTCCCATCCCGACTTGATGCTCCCATTCCAGACCCATCTATCCATCCGTAAGTATCTATTCTATTTCCCTTTCCTAATGAGAACTATCTGCTCCCTCTAGCGCCTTTCTCTATACCTAACCTGTGGATTGTTTCTTGTTTCTCATTGACTTAACAGCTAATATCCATATATGAGTGAAGACATACATCATATTTGCTTTTCTGGGTATGGGATACTTCACTCTGAATAATTTTTTTCTAGTTCCATCTGTACGCCTGCAAATTTCATGATGCCAACTTTTAAACAGCTGATTCATAATCTACTGTATAAATGTACCCTCCTTAACCATCCGGGAAATGCAAATCAAAACTACTTTGTAAAAGTTAATCCTCAAAACAAATTAATACAATTTTTTTTTTGTTTTTAAAATAGAGAAGAGTTATAGGGTGCATTAGGGCTTAGTCACAGATAAACAGCTCTGCAGGTTACATATACTCAGAATCCATATCTGACCCAAAGCACTCCTGTATTGTCTATGCGATGGATAGCACTGGGTCAAATTGAAATACTCCATTCTATCCAATACTTTTCAGGATACAGCACTAAATAAAGATGCTTCCGAGTCGATGCACACCGGTGCTCCAGCGAATGCTTAGCGCAGCAGGGGAGCGACTCTAATGCTTGATTCTCCACAACAGAGCTGAACTAGCATGGAAATAATCCATGCTTCTTATCTTGGAGCAAAGAAAGGACTCGGCAATAGATGAAATAATTTATCCCAACTCAGAATACACATTTGCGTATATATCTTCCTGAGCACAAGAAACATATATGTGAGGAAGGGAAATTCTGTTGCTCACTTCTGCTGAAGAGTGCACCACTTAAAAATTGTATGTGTACATATTCATGAGTTGGCAAATATGACCAAGACAGGCATGTAGAGATTAGACAATTTTTGGGAATGAATTTGGAAGTGCATTCTCTCCTTTACCTGGGGGCTCTGCATTGCTCTGGGGTCATCAGGCTTGCTCAGACTGCACTTCTACCTCATGAGCCATCTCACAACCATGCAAGCTCTGTTCTTCCATGTTAGAGAAAACTGCTGCTTTCATCTGATTTGTGACTATCACTGTTGGGCTGACAACAGAAAAGCACACAAATATATGTGATTTCCTCTGAGTGTGTTTTCCTCTGATTTCAGAGAATAAAATTTAAATCTTTTTAATTTTTTTATTTTTATTTTTTTTAGTTTTTCGAGACAGGGTTTCTCTGTAGCTTTGGAGTAAAATTTAAATCTTATTAAAGTTGGAAAATAACCCTTACCATTGAGGTCCTAAATCCAATCTATATAATCACTAGTTCTTTCCTCTTATCACCAAGAACTGGAGGACAGACAGATTACTTTTTAGGCAAAGTGGAAATATTATCAACCACATTTCTTCTGTATTTCAGCTCCAGTGAAAAATAGAATGCTTTGGGACTTTAATATTTTTCAAATATTAAAATGCCAAAAATGGTGCCTTTCTCTAGTAATGTGTTTGGCAGGAGAATGTGGGTGTGTCCTTCTTGTAGTCACTTTGTCTCATTCAGCAGACTAACCTTTCATTTAAAAAAAAATAATCCTAAAGACTTTAGGAATGAAGTGAGAAGCAGAAAGAAAGAAAAGAATGCTTGAAATTCAGAAATTCTGAGTTGAAAAAAAAAAGAAGATAATGCCTTTGATCATCTGAAAGATAGCCTGAAATAGAAAGGAAGAAATCTGTAAATTTCTTGATAAATGATGCTGTGTTCTATGCCACAGTCACCAAAACAGGTACCAAGACGTTTAAAGAAGGCTTTATAGTCTTATAGGCTGTGTAAGGGTCCAGGACCTTGGTTCTATAGATCATCAAATCTTATGTGCTCAAGGACAGCATATAACCAGCACACATGATGTTGCTGTGTAAATTAGATTAACATAACAGCAGAGATCAATAACTACATGAGGTTTCCCAGTGCATTAGACCAAGTGAGATCACAAAGCTTTGGAAAACTAGGCAAATTCATCCAAATGACTAAGAATATCAAGATGTATACCTCAAATATTTTGAAATATTGTTTAACGAACTTTTTCTCTGACAGTTTTATACAAGGGTACAGTGCACTTTGACGACTGTCACTGGGCCTGCACCCAAGTCCTTCCCACACCATTATCCCTCCTCTGCATTACAAGTTCCTTTCACATAGCCATGCCGTCTTTTGTTTCCAAAGTGGTAATTTTGTACAAGTACTGATGTGAGATTCCCCTATGAATGCTGTAAATATGTTTTATTACCAATGGTTAATAAAGAAACTGCTTTAGGCCTATTGCAGGGCAGAATAGGACAAGGCTGGAATTCTAAGCAGAGATAGAGGAGAAAAGAAGATGGAGTCAGAGAGATGCCGTGTAGCTGCCAAAGGAGACAGAAGCCCCAGAACCTGACCAGTAAACTACAAGCCTCATAGTAAAATATAAAATAGTAGGAATGGGTTAATTTAAAATGTAAGTGTTAGTTTATAAAAAGCCTGAGCCAATAGGACAAGCAGTGTTGTAATTAATACAATTTCTGTGTGATTATTTTGGGTTTGGGTGGCCAGAAACAAAGGAGTATTTTTCAGCTACAAAGTACACACATATTTATTTCACTTTGAAAAGAAGTAAAGTTTCTTAATTGTGTGTGTGTGTGTGTGTATGTGTTTGTTATAACTAAATAATACACAAATATACATATTTGAAACTTTTCTGTCTTTTCTTTTTTACACTATAGGTGTGTCTGTTGACAGAGAATAACTCATTGAAATGTGCTCAGTTTCAGTTACCTAATTATTATGATGTTAATGATTATTTTGCCATCAACTTTTTTTCATACAATTGATAGCAAAAGAATCGCCAATAACAGTAGTAGAACTAGATACTGGAGTTAGCAGCTTCCATCTCTTGCCTGTTGTCACATGTATCTTGAAAAAGGTAGGGTGACTCAGAGAAGCACCAATGACTATTATTTAGACAACATCTAACAGACATAGTTTCACAAGGTGCAAAACGTAAATGCCATGAGTCCCTTAAATATATTTTATATGTGGGTATATGTAGAGAGAGGTATGTTCAACAATGCTTAGAAATTAGTATAGATATTACATGCCTATAAAGAGTATGGTAAAATAAATATAAATAACATTATACAGACTGAGCAGGTTGCTGTGGTTATGTGTTTAAGAAGGTACATATACAGACAGACTTGTCAGAACCATTGATGGAAAAAGAGGCCACGAGCTTGAAAAAGCAAGGGGGGGGGATATATGGGAAGATGTGGTGGAAGGAAAGGGGAAGGGAAATTATGCAATTATAGTCTCAAAAAATAAAAGTAACTTTAAAAGAGTATGGTGACAAAAAATGGCAATTTAGAAGCAGCAGAGTAAAGCTATCACCTAACTAAGGAGATAATAAACCCATTTTGGGTCATTTAAATAATATTCAAACATTGGAAGTTGTTTTTTTTCCTAAATGATATACTAACAGCCAAAGTTTCGTGGCAAACTGGTTTGAAATAGAGCATGGTGCTTTAACCAAACCATATTTTTTGCTTTAAGTCAGGGAAACAAGAGCTTCAGGACCAGGAAATGTGGCGAGAGTGGAAAATATTTAATAAAGAGTCATCTCTTGGAAGGCAAATCACTGGTGTCATGGAATGAGTCAGATGACTGTACTAGTCTTGGCGCTGTGGGGAGAGGTACTGGGTGTGCAGTTCCTTTCCATTCAAAGAGGAGCAAATATAAAGCTGAAATGGAGTGGGTGAGAAGAGGTGTGGACTCTACAGTACTCATTCCAAGAATGAATAAGAACCATGAGTGCTATTTTTATAAATTATGAACACTTAAGGGGAAAATGAATTAAACATTGACACACCTAAGGGATTTGAATTTCACTGATTGGAGTCATTTCTACAGCAATCTAGTGAGGATAAAGGGAATATTGAGTTCTGAAAAATTGTAGAGTAGTGAAATTCAAACCCCTTAGACGTGTCAGTGGTTTCAGTACTGTGAAACTGATAAACAATCTCCTATCCCAACAAGAATTGTGCAAACTGTTTTATCACAGCAGTCAAGTATTTCTATAATGATCTGCTTGCTCCACAAAAACATTAAGTGATGGATGGTGCAGATGCCAAGTGCTGGATACTGCACACATAACAGAAGGTCCGAAGATCCCATAGAGACCAGTTGAGGTGTCAAGGAGTAGATCCTCCATCATGTTGAGTCCTCTCATCAAGAGAAAAAAATGTTACTGGAGATATATCTGCCCCTTGTGTCTGCCCACTAAGGAATCTGAAACCATCAATGTTTTCCTGAGAAAAATCCCTCAAGGATGACCTTTTGAAGGTCATACCTGTACAAAAATTGACACACACTAGCCAGAGGATGAGTTTCAGGAACTTGCTTTTGTGATGCAAGAGCATTCTTTTGAATCAGATACTGTTTAGACTAGGTTCTCCAGAGCTCCTTGCTTCTGTATTAGCCTCAGATGCATAACAGTATAGCTAGGAAATCAGTAAGGAGGTACTAAGTCTTTGTTTTTCAGAGGCTGCCATCATTCTTTCTCTAAATCTTTGTACCAGTGCACACACCGCAGCACTAGTGGTCTCTAGACTACTTTTCCCTTTACACGTGATTTGAAACGCCTCCATTTGCTGTTCTTTGAGAGGACAGTACAATCTTTTTATGAGTTGAGCTATGATTTTCTTCCTGCATATCTAATACCTGAGTTTCTATATTGTTAGTGCTAATACAGAAGTCTGCGACCAAGACCTTCCTTTCATGGTTTCAGTTTCTAGAGTCCTCCTTTCCCACCATATGTCACTATTGGTAATTGTGAGCTACTGTTCTCTAGGCTTCTCTTTTCCTGGATGTTTATTCTCATATCCATAATTTCAGAGTACACCTTGTTCTCCCTCATTTTAATGCTATCTCCTTAGCTGGAAGAAAGACAGCCCCGCAGTGACTTTTTGCTTTCTTATGGTGGGCATATAATGATGAATTCATTCACTCTCATATATTACTTGCACAATGGAATTATTATTGTTATATGCAAATAAGCCTGTGTCTCCTACAGAGTGTGTTGACTATCATGGGAGATGATAGTTTTGGGTTCTGGAACCTCTCAACCTGGCCTTTCCCACTGTAATTTGTTATCCCTAGAATCCGTGCCCAATAGATAGAGGGAAAGTTGAGGATATCAAGGTGCTCAATGATTGGCAAGAGAGGTAATATATCATTTATCATAAAATGATGCTATCTAGTAAGGTCCAGTTGTCTCAGTGAGCCCTTTTCTCTGAGATTCCCTATCTTTTTCTGTTGCGGCACGTTCTTTCATGGGTAACTACATGCATGCATGTTCTCTGTCTCTTCCAATCGCTCCCCTTTCCTCTTTCTCTACCACTACCGCTGTCCTTTCTCTCCTTCTTCCTTCTCTCATCAGACTACCTAAGGGTCTGACTCTCAAATCCTCCACTTGGGTCTGTCCACCTTTTCACCATCCTCAGCTCCATTTGTTGTGTATCATTATATTTCACCCCACTCAGAAAAATGACATTTATCACTAGAATCTAGAGAACCTTGAAAATCAGGGTTTGAAGATAGTAAATGCTTGTAAGGGAAAAATTGATTCCACCAATGTCGACTTCTGTCATTACTCCTTCTTTTGCACTTGCCTTATAAGCTACATAGAACTCCTTAGCTTCACAAACCTTGCGTCCTCAGAAGGCCCTTCCCATCTTCCACATGGTACCACCTCTGCCTTATTGCTGTTTCATCACCACTGCTCTGCTAAGGCCTGGTATCACCCAGCCAAAAGGAGACCAATATCATTGGTGCAGAGTCAGATTGGAGTTGGTGTTTTTGAAGTCTGCCTTGCTTCTTCTTACAGAACTTGTCACAGGGGTTAGGACTCACTTAAGTCTCCCTTCAATACAACTTCTTAGAAAGGTGAAAATACAGAGACACACTGTCAAGGCGCACAGTTAGTACTCAGCAAATGTGTGCTGGGTAGAATTGAAACTCTAAGCAATGAACAGTGATCTGTGCCAATGCCTCCTTTCTTTTAAATGCTTCAACCTTAAACTGCAAACGAGAAGTCAGTGTGCAATTACCTATAAGCCTGTCTGTGTTTTCCAGATGACCTCAGCAAGAGAGAAGACAAGAACTCTAAGGGAGAGAAGAAAAAGACCAGGTTCTGTGGCAAAATCACAAACCCGTTATTGCACAATCCTAAACTGAAAACATCTTGACCACAGAGGTCCACTTTTAAGTGGAAATCCTATAATTAAAAGGGACTATTTGCATAAGGGGAGCAGTAACTTTGGCCAACAATTCTCTCACTGATTTGAAAATCTTAGACTAGGTGATTCCAAGACAGCAAGGCTTAAAGTAAATGAGAATATATCCAAATCATAATCAAAAGAAAATGTTGCAGAGGGGATTGTTGAGTGGAAGTTTTTCAGGGCCCTAAATTTAACCACGTGGATTTTTTTTCCAAGTATCATCCTGGTCAAACTAAAATAAGGATTTTAGTTTAATACCAAACCGCATTTCAACACAAGATGAACCCCAAATTTGTTTTAGTTATTCCTTGACCACAGTTGACTGGGCTCCATACTCAGAATGGAAAGATAGAGGTAACTTTTTCAGTCCCAGCAAGCTGGAGCTGCAAATGCAGGGAATGGATAGTGGTTACAGTCAGTTCTCTTTTCCCACTGACCTGCCTTTAGGTCATTTGATAGACAAGCACTATGTCAGTCACAAGCATTGACTTACAGGCTCCAATGACCACAACATCAGGCATTGTTTATTCCTTGATTTCCGTGGTATTTCTCATTTATTACTTACCCACACATCTGCAGTTTCTCTTATGTCAGACACCACGAAATTTCTGATATAATATTGAAATGTCAGTTTAGTTTTGAAGTTGTACACCGGGATGAGGAAGATTTGGCTTCTAAGTGTCTGATGAATCAAATTAAAATTCTAAGGAATGAGCAGTGGTCTGGACCACTGTCTCTCCTCTTTCGGGAGAAGACAGAGGAAAGAGATTTATATGTTTGAAGTCCAGTGAAGCTGAGAACAATGGCTCCTCTTGGTCTGTGGGATGAGTGGAATCATAACTTTCACATTTATTGAGACAGGATTGCCACAGACGTGCAAGCTAAGCCAGCACACGGAAAGCAAGGTGAAAATAGTTTGGAAAGTGACTGGAGAGAGGAATGGAATAAAGACCTGTCAGATTTTTAGCAACAGGTGGGTGAATGGGTAAGGTAGAAATGTTGATTTCTGACTTGAAACACAACCAGTGACTGGAAGGTTGTACTGTTCTCTTGAAGCAGATACTGACACAGAAACTTCGCAGGTGGATATCAGTTAGAGATCAGATTTAGTGGAAGCGAGGTTGGGGAAGCAGAGGAAGAACAATTGCAAGGGCAGCCCAACGATGCCTTCGCCAGCTTCATAAGCTCGGGAGTGAAGAGAGCACAGAAGAGTTGCCCCGAGGAAGACCACAGTGGGTGGGCCTTTGTGTTGCCATTCTATTCACTGGCTGGTTGAATCCAGCTTAAGGAAGCCATTATCTAATGTGAGATGCTTCTTGGAAGGTGAGACAAGTACTGACCTTTGAGGCTGCTGTCGATCTTTCCAGCAGCTGGCACCAGATCCTACCTTAGGGGAATCGGGGTAGAGTGAGTCAGATAAGGAAGTGTCTTGAGAGGGAATGTGAGTTAGGTCTTGGCTGATGATAGCTATAGTTTGACTGTTGATTGTTCCCTGAGTTCTAGGACTTGTCCCCAAGTGCTATTGGGAAGTGAGTGCTCTTGGGAGGTGCTGTTAAGAGGAGGTGGGACTTTTAAGAGGTTGGAGGTCCTTGGGTCATTGTGGCTACATCTTTGGAGAAGATTATGAAGCTATGGCTCCTTCCTCTTCATCCCATTTTCTTTCTGGTTTGAGGGTGAACTGGTTTTTCTCTGCTAACAGCTTCCTGGTGCATAAGTTACCTCTCCACATCCCCAGAGCAACAAAGCTATCCAACCTTGGACCATAATCTTCAAAACTAAGGATCAAGAGAAATTACTCTCCTCTCTCTCATCAGACTTACTAGGTGGCCGTGGCTGGCCTTGAACTAATGTAGACAGGGTTAATCTTGGATGTATGAACATTTTCTCTGTTGATTATCTCCCAGGTGTGGTGGTGTAGAAATAGGAGCGGCGGGCTGCGTCCCGGCACCCGGCCGCCCACATGGCTAGCTCTACCCGAAATAATTACACGGACACTGTGTTCATTTAATCGCC
>NW_004949117.1:1753143-1764320 GCF_000317375.1 Microtus ochrogaster
CAGCATTCTGCTCTGTTTACTCCTCCCTCCTGTTTTAACCTATCAGGGCAAGCAGCTTCTTTATTTAATTAACCAATGACCTTCCTCCATCATGGTGGTGCATACTTTATATCCCAACATTTAAGGACGAAACCAGGAGGGTTGTCAGTTCAAGGCTAACTCCAGCTACATCTTGTATTACCTGAAATTTGTCTCAAAGTTAAAGCAAAACCAAACCACCTGATTTCTCTTACCTAACTTGCTAAAATACTGGAAAACTGAATAGTGTAGTTTCATTAAGATTGGGAGAATGAAAATTATATAGCCTAGCTGCTAGCCAATTAGTCACAGCTGTCAAAGTTTTAGCAGAGAATTTTACCATGAAATTTTCCCTGGGGATTACCAATATTCAAATGGGGTCACGAGACTGGAAGAGTCTTCAGGTATCATGTGGGAAGAGAAGAGAAAAGTCAAGGTGAGAAGCCTGCTAAGGACCACCAGGTAGCAGGCAGCCAGAAGAAAAAATCTACAAAACTGATATCAGGGTGAGAATCCACAGAGAATGACTTCATGGTAATCAAAAGTAGCAAGTGTTCTAGGAGGAGAGACTGTAGAAAACCCGAGCACAGTAAAAGCCCAATGTTTCAGTCATGACACAAGTGTAGATGAACTCCAGATACCTGTCTGTCACCATAGCTAGCTTTACTCAGCTTCTTGTTCCTGCCTTTAGCTTTGTAGGAGAAATAATCATCTCCTTGCCAAACATCAACTGTTTGGGGTTTTTTGGTTTGTTTGTCTGGTTGGTTGGTTTTGGTTTTCAAAACATGATATCTCTGTGTAGCCCTGGCTGTCCTGGAACTCATTCTATAGACCAGCCTGGCCTTAAACTCAGAGATCCACTGTCTCTGCCTCCCAGAACTGGGGTTAAAGCTGTATATCACCACCACCCAGCTAGATTTCTTGTTAATTTATGTCTTTTTGTATATTTTCTCTATATTCTTTCCTTCATGCTTAATTTTTTTTAAACCATTATCCTTACTTTCACAGTTCTTTTCTATCCTGTGAAGGTGGAAGTTAGCTTCACCTACTGTTGCCATCTAGATATCATCTCTTATTGATTGCCTCTCTTCTATCAGAAGAATAGCAGAGGTAGGATGTGTTTATTAATTTATTTCCTCTCCAGTCATCATTTTAGCTTCCAGTATGTACAACTGAAATGCTCATTCTCTCAGAAGTCAACAATAACTAACTATCTATAAGCTGGAAATATCTTCTACCCTTGATAGTGAAGTTATTAGGTATGGACCATAATATTGGATTTACCATTGACCCTTTGGTTTTTTTGTTATTTACCAGAGACTACAAAAATACTAAATGGATGAACCAAGATGATGACTGCTGTCTGCCTGGCCCTGAACTTTCCTCCAGCTGCCAATTATTTGTTTTTCCATATTCAGTATTGTTTAATTGTTTTTATTTCTTTCTCATAATCCTCATTCTGGTTTGCATTTGATGTGTCAACTTTCCATCCACAACTTTTGCAGCTGTAGAACCAGCTCCTTTAAAACGTGGAAGCGATATTCCAGTTTTGCCCTTGGAAGCCCCCTCTTCCTCATTTCTGATGTGTCCAGAAGATAGGGCTTTACCCTCAGATCTAGAGACAAGATTGTGATGTGATCCAATGGTGTGTGAATATGTTTATTCTTCTTCTTGAATCCCTCTTTTACATCAGCCTGCTGCTTCTGGGAGAATTCCCCTGTCCCAAGCTTCAAGGATGAGACTTCTGAAAATAGTAATTAACTTATATGATTTCATAGAATCTGTGTCTTTTCTTTGCACCCTGATGATCTGGTGTTTGCTGGTGTCGCTCTAACTCAGACATGACACCCACAATTTTCATGGCCAGGAGCCCCAGGACTGAGTCTCCAGCTGGCCATCCTGCTCTCTGCGATGACAAAAATCTCCATTTCTTTCACCATATTCTCATTCTATACCTGGTCCTAGTGACTGCTAGTCCCTGGGATTTTAATTTATGGTGATTAAAGTTCACATTTCAAAATAATAGATCTTGGACTTCTCCAAGGGTATTTGTGTTGTACTTTGGGTTTTGCTTACCATGTAATTTGGACCATTCCTGTATACTTCAGAAGATTTGTTAGCCCCAGAATTCTGAAAGCTCTGATCCATTTGGCCAATACCTGGGCAAGCTATCACCATGCCTCAGAAGAGAAGTGCATACTTAACCAATTAAATTCATATATCTTTTCCCCAATTTAAGGGGGGAGAATATAGAAACACGGGTATTGATTCTGACTAACTTGGATACATCCAGGTTTTAGCACCATGCTTCATTCTTGGTAGTTAGCAAATCTTTACAAAATGAAGCTGGCTAGACTTTAGAGTTTCCGTTTTTAACTGTGCCAGACATTATCCTTCTAAACTGTAATGACTCACCATTTCCCTTACATGTAAATCAGTGATCCTGATTGGAATTGCCTATAAAAGAGTGTAACATTTAAAAGCCCCAAGTGAATGCTGTAGAATGCATTTTATGTAGTCATAAAACCCCAAAGAGAAAGGTTTTTCATTTGTTATGGATTCTGAGTCTAATTCCATTTTTAATAATGATTTCTTAAAAATTTCGACAGTTTGAAGGGAATTGATTTTCATTCAAATTTAATTTGTGAAGATTTGAAAACAATAGACATCCATATGAGGATATATAAAATCTGATTTTCCAAAGAAGAAATTTAGATTTCTCTTCTAAATGTCTCTAGTCTTAATTTTATATTTTTATATAGTAGCGTGCCCTTTATTTTGTTATCCACACTTCAGAATAGGATACCCATAGATGTAACCACAGAAATTCTAGCTGAACTATTCACCCTGCATGCTATGTGGTGAACATAATTGCGGAGGGCTATACAGTTGTCTCTTCAGGACAATCCAACAACTCTAAGAATACATCTCGACCCAAGGGAATCCCAGAAACTAGCAAGCACAGGTAACACGGCATGCTTGTGAAATGGTAATTTTCACTGGTGTACAGAATTATGAATAGAAGCTGCTCTGAGAGCTTTTGGACAAAAACCTACTCTAGAAGAACCTACAGACTAGGCTCAGCACTGGATACCTATTAAGGAGAAAAGACATGATGAAAAACATAGGAAAGAGCTGTAATGAAGGTAACTCATTAGAAAGGTGAACAAGCAAAGAAAGGGTTTAATGGCCCCATTATTTAGAGGAAAAGTTTGGATAAGATGCACAAGTCAGTCTGAGTCAAAGTATGGTCCCTTTGCTCATTATCACAGTTCTGGTTCCACGGGGCAGTAAGAACAAATTACTGAACCATCATTGCATGAGAGTCATAGACTTGTTCCTATAAGATAATAACTCCTGCTCCAAAGTGCAGCCCCCTCATGCTATGCAATTGCATTCATTCAGTGATGAGGTTGTCCTGTGATGGTGAGCTGTTCCTGGAATACAGGTTAACTGCAGGTTTGGGACTAAGTCTCTTATCTTTGTGCACTGAAGGAGGATGAGCGAGGTTAGGCAGCGCCAGTTTGTAGGTGGATACTCATTGAGGAGTCGCAACATGAGTAGAAATGCATCAGGTGTTCTTCTGCTTGTAGATGTCTGAAGGTCCAAATGACTCTATGCTCTTTAGCAAAAACAGTTTCTACGCACCTGTCATGGTATGGCTTTGAGGAAGATGACACTGGCAGTTGAGGAGACTATTAGGTGGCTACTTACTTTCTCCCCTTTCATTCTAAACCAACTCTGAACTCAATAGAGTAATGTAAGCAACTGGAGGAATGGGGAGACAGACACCTTCAAGTGAAGCAACTGCTCTCACCCACTCAGTCTATGGGGAAAGGCAGCCCAATGCCTTCTCCAGCAAGTTTCCACACGGTCTACAGAGCAGAGTCTCTGCAGACAGGCCGACAGCTGGGAATGGGAAGAATTACACTTGCCAGGTTTCCCTGGAAAACTTGCCAGCCTTTCAGTCACTCTGCCTCTCCGGGGAAGCAAGAGCAAAGAGAGAAGGAGAGGAAAATTCCAATGAAAAGGAAAGAGGAATAAGAAATAAGAGCATGAACCCACCCCTCACAGAGCCACCAGTAGACATAGAATTAGCCCATCCCAAAACTGGTCTGTTTGCTCTATGGAATAGTATTTGGAGACTGATAAGGAATAAGATCAAATTTCCATGCACATGAGATTTCAGGACTATGCTTCAATTGTTTTTTTTTTTTTGCAAAAATGACTTTCTCTTTTCAATGACACTTGCTAAGTACTTCTTTCTAAAAGAAAAAAAAAAGTTACACCATCACTGAACACCAGAAGAAAGTCATTTTTCTACTGAAATAATTTTCTCATGTATATATGGAGAGGGGAGACAATGAACAAAAGAAATGAATATACAGAAATGACTATACAGAACTTTAGGTAGTCACTAAAGAGAAAGCTAAAATAAAAGAAAGATATAGAATAGCCAATGGTATCAAGCAATTTTGAGCAGAGATCAGAGAGATTCAGAGAGACCAAAACATTTGAGCCTGAATTAAGCAAAGGGCAAGACAGAAAAATGTGGATAATTTCTGGGGTTTTGTCTAAAGTCTGGATTTGGTCTAAAGTAACTTACTATTACAATAATGTTGATGCTAACTAACATAAGTAACTGAAGGTGACATGGGAAATTTTCAGATGTCTTTGAGTGACAGGACCTTTCCGTGTGCTGGCCTTGGATTTAACTCAGAAGCTGAGATTGCAGACACTGTCACAACCTTCTGAAGTCAGTGGCCTTCAGAGTTCCTACCTCATGAATTCAAAGAATTAAATTCACAGACCACACAGGGTAAATTTTAGAAAGAAACTTATAAATTCCTAAGTGGGAGTTTACAAGAAAGAAAGACAGCATGCTCTTGTGCAGTAGGATCCCAGGAAACATGGTATCAGCGAGCTACTAATTTGGGACTTTCTAAAAGGTTTAGGGCTGAGACTGGGGTGAGTCATGGAAGACAGGATGGGCTGGTCCATCCAGTTGGCCTAGCTGGTCCATCCAGTTGGCCTAGCTGGAGATTCCAAGGCTCTGCTCTGGTCAAGTCCTCACATAGCTTCAGGGCAAAGATAAGACATCACAAGGGTTCAGGAAGCAGAACCCTCTTTAGCCATTTCTGGCCTCTGGAAGATATTTTCAGAACTGCTGTTTTGGCATCCCTACATTACTCAGCAGGTTTTTGTTTTGTTTTGGCTTTGGTTTTGCTTTTTCATAATCTCATGTACAGAAAATCCTGGTCAGGAAATATGAGATAATTGTGTGTGTATGTAGATGGGTCCATTTGTTTGATTGGAAAGTTAAATTTTAATCGCTCTTATCACTCCCCTTCTTGCCCCTCTCATTGATTCTCTTTATATTCTCTTCTATTTTCACGTCAGTGCATATTTGATATAATGCACTCATAACATCCAGGGCCCTCAGGTGAGAGAAAACTACGCAATCTGCCTCTTTCTGAGACTAACAATTCACTTAATATTACGTTTTCTAATTAAATTCTAGGAAGCCGATTGGATGCACAGTAGAGATGTTTAGTAGGTAATATGAGTAGAGAAATCTGAAGGAAGGTCCATCCGTAGAGAGTGTGTAGCCTGGAGATAGATGTTGACCACCTTTCCACGCAGGAAAGGACGGATGCCGCCATGTGCACTCTCATGCTCTAGCAAAGGAAAATGTTTGCATCTGGTGATCTTTATTTTCCTGTCAATGTCGAAGTTATTTCCCAAGAGAGAAAAAGTTAAAGCTGTTAACCATTATAAAATAGAAAGAATATAAGGCGCTACCAAGAGTCCTGCCAGCCTTGGAGATTCTAAATTTGATACATCTAGTCTGCGGATGCAGTCAAAGTCTTGATTTTACCATGTTGATTACTAAGTATATTCCAAATTTCAGGCCTACAAATTTATTATAGTGGTGTAGAAAAAGGAAAGGGTAGAAGAAATTAAAGGTCCCAGTGAGGGTATTATGGAATTGATAGTTAGAGAATCCAAACTAAATAACACCTAACAGAGGTAGTTAACACTAATGTATTGTAGGAAATTGATAAACTACATTAGTAGAACTCAAGTGAGCTACATATTATGCAACAAAAATTTTGATTTATAGCATCAAGATCCTTTTTCACACTAACCAAAGAAGTTCACCTAGTATATAGATTGCACAATACATAGGACATTCAAGTAAGGACAAACTTCATAATAAAATGAATATGTTCCATAGTTGTGACATTTAGTTTACCACTCTGACAAACTATCTTTGCTTTTTACATTCCACACGCGTTTCATTTGAGTCAAGCCAAAGTCCCATGTGAGTCTGTCTGTTGTTCCCTGGAATTTTTCAGCAGACATAGGCAGGGTAAAATAATTGAGGTTGGTCAAGTCTCTTAACAAAGGATTGAATGTCCTCTCACGACATTCCAACGAGATGACTTAGCCTAAGCAGAGGGGAGCACAAAAGAAGCTGTGGTCTTGGCCCACGGAGCTTCCCTATAAGCAAATCTGCCTTATGTGAACTTGTTTCAAAGTAACCATAGCCAGTAAGGAGGTTTTCTATTAACAATCTGCAAAACATAAAAAGGATTTACGAAATCAGAGCTAGATTGGGTTAATGTCTCTCTTACTTAGATTGCTTCTAATACGTGTATGTGTCTTACTGTTAGCTAAGTAATGACCAGTGCAACTTATGAAAATTAAACTTTATTTTGAGGCAAAAAAAAAAATAGTTAAACCGAAGCAAAGGACATGTGAGAGTCATCTAATCCAAGACCATGAAGAAAGCATCCAAGAAGGAGACCTGCCATTACCAAGATTCCAGAAGTGCAAAGAACCTGATACACTGAGCGCAGTGGTAGATGTCAGTATAGTCTGAGCAGGGCACAGGGAAACAAGAAAAAGCAAGAAAGCTATATACTGAAGATCCAGACAAACCATGCTGAGATTCTGAAAGTGGTTCTTAGGACAATAAACTATAGAATTCCTGCTGAAATTAGATGTGTCCATGTTGAATTTTTTTATTTTTATTTATGTGTATGTGTGTAAGCCTGTTAGTGTGTATATGTACTACATGCATGGATTGCCCTCAGAATCCAGAAGAGGGCATCTCATCCCTTGGAACTGAAGTTACAGATTCTTTTTTTTTCTTTTTTTTAATTTATTTATTTATTAAAGATTTCTTTCTCTTTCCCGCCACCGCCTCCCATTTCCCTCCCCCTCCCCCAATTAAGACCCCCCTCCTCAGCCCGAAAAGCAATCAGGGTTCCCTGTCCTGTGGGAAGTCCAAGGAACCCCCACCTCCATCCAGGTCTAGCAAGTTGAGCATCCAAAATGCCTAGGCTCCCACAAAGCCAGTGCGTGCAGTAGAATCAGAAACCCATTGCCATTGTTCTTGAGTTCTCAGTAGTCCTCATTGTCCGCTATGTTCAGAGAGTCCAGTTTTATCCCAGGCCAACGAGAAGTTACAGATTCTTGTGAGCTCTTATGTAGGTTCTGAGAACTGAACTCAGGTTCTCTGCAAGAGCAGCAAATGCTCTCCCCTACTGAGACATCTCACCAGCCCCAGGGTTTGGCCTTTGAAAAGTTGCCTTTCTGCAAAGAGTTTAAGTACAACCATCTGCAGGCCATCAGGCAAAAAGAAAGAAAGAAAAAGAAAAATATAAATGATAAAGGCTTTGGAGTCAGAGAATGTGATTGGGGAGACCTGGAGTTACTGACTACTTGTGTGTGGCAAATTAGACTTATTTACCCCTGAAATTCCAACATAGATTCATGCAAAATAGTGACTAACAATATCTCCATCGCAGGTTTATTGCCACTGTTAAAAAGCATAAGCACAGATTTTCTGGGACAATACAAACAGAAAATAATAGTTATTGTAACCTCTTGTACAATTATAATTCCCAATTTCCGTATAACCATCAACCTCCCCCCCCCCATTTCACTACTTGGTTTATGGAACTGAATATTTTCTGAATGTCATGTAAATACAAAATTGTGTAAACTAATCTCAGCCTCCAAATAGTTCTATAAGGTAAGTGTTCTCATCTCTCACTGTGAACGGGAAATGAATAGATATCACAGGTGGATAGGGGATCAACATGTGAACAGGAGGGATCAGGTGGCAGGGAGGATGAAGGGAGAGAGTACTGGGAGAGACACTGGAATCTGGGCATCTCTGGGATGGACTAAAAATCTACTGCTATGGAATTCTATGAAGGTGACCCTAGCTAGGACTCCCAACAATAGGAGACACAGAGCCTGAACCAGCCATTTCTTGTAGCAAGGCAAGAATTCCAGGGGAGAGACTGGGAACCCAACCCAGCTACATAACTTTTGACCTATGGTTTGCCCTGCCTGCGAGATGTGTTGGGATAAGAATGGTACAGAAATTATGAGAGTAGCCATCTAGTAACTGGTCCAGTTTAAAACCCATACCAGGAGAGAGAGCTCATGCTTACCATTGCCTGGAGGGTCAGGAACCAGAGATGGGATAGCTCAGAGACTTATGATAGAACCATACAATAAAAAAAGTCAGTGAAATGATTTCTAATGATATTCTGCTATATTCATAGATTGTTGCCTAGCCCAAATGTCATCAGAGAGGCTTCACCCAGCAACTGGTGGAAACAGATGCAGAACATTATGCAGAGCTCAGGGAATCCTGGGAGCCAAAGGGGTGAAGGACACAACAAGAAAACCCATAGAATCAACTAACCTCTGTGTTGGGGACCAACCTTGACAAAAATACCTCTTACCAGGATAGAGGCATAAAGATTTAGAAAATATTAGTAAAGAATATAAAGACACGAATGAAAAAAAATAATACTGAGAAACATATAGGATAGTATCAGAAGGGAGTTCCAGCGAATACTGAAATTCACCAGCATTTAATTTCCAATTGCTTAAAATACCCCTGACCCCAAAAGGTAGGAGTAAGACAAAAAAACTGCATTAACAAGATACAAGGAAATGACCAGACCAATTGAAGGTCATGGGTTACACCACAGTTAAATATTCTGTAGCTAGAACAAAACAAGTCATGCTCACACCCTAGACAAAAAACATTCTGTAGGCAAACCACTCCCAGGGTAGAATTCAAAGTTATCTCCTTAAGGGAACTGGAACTTAGTTGGATCCCTAGACTTTTGTTTGAGATCTACTTCTCGATCCCTGAAATACAAGGGCTGGCTATTAGCCACACCTGTTGACAAAAACCTTGAGAGAACAGAGCTCTCTGACCTAAATCTAGGTGGGACCTTTGCCTGAGGTAGAAACGAGAAGGAACAAGAGGTAAGTCCCAACTCTCCGACCTTTGGTCAATGTGGAAACAGGCTCACATTTTTGGGGCTCCACACCTGGACTCATGGGACCTAACTTTGCATGGGACTGAGCTGGGTCCTCTGTACATATGTCACAATTGCATAGCTTGGTCTTCTCGTACTACTCCTAAGAGTGGGATCGGAGGCTGTGACTGACTCTGTTCCCTGCCTTTGGGACCCTTCCCTCCTAGTGGGCTGCCTCGTCTGCCTTGTCTGCCTAGTATTACTGCAACTTGATGTATGGAGGCTGGCATGGGAGGACTGCACATCTCTAAAGAGCAAAAAGGAGGAGTGGAAGGGAAGTGGGGGGGAGGGATAGTAGAGTTTGAGGGGAGAGGCTGAGGGGAGGGAGGAGAGGGAGGGTAAACTGGGATTGGACTGGAAAAAATAAATTAACTCATTTAATAAAGAAAAGAAAGAACATGTAGATGCTGAAATGTGATTTGAGTCACGTGCTCAAGACAGGCTATCTAGGGAAAGAACTATGTGCTCATTAGAAACAGAAGCAAGCTCAGATTTCTTTGGTAGGGTCTTTGCCATTGTTATACAAGTAGCTGTAGTCAGTGTACATTAGAAAAGAATAACTAAAACCTTCATTTATAATTTCAGATGTAGATAGAGTTCACATAGGAGTCCATACGTTGAAAACTTTTTAAATTTTTTTATTTCCCCCCTCTCTCCTTCTCTCTCCTTCTCTCTCTCTCTCTCTCTCTCTCTCTCTCTCTCTCTCTCTCTCTCTCTGTGTATACATATGCCACAGTACATGTGTATGGTTAGAGGGTAACTTGAAGGAGTTGGTTCTCTCCATGTGGGTCCCAGGAATCAAACCGAGGTCATCAAGCTTGGTAACAGGCAACTTTACTAGCTGAGCCTTGTCACTGGCCTGAAAATTTATTTTTAAGTAACTGAATTCTCTTGTATTTTACTTTTTTATTTTGAATTTAAGGAGAGATGTGTCAGGTAGCTGCTCATGTATATGAAACCACCCCAATATGTAAAAATCAAACCTCAAAATCACCCCAATAATAAAAAACAACTGCTTATCACTATAGCACATGCTTCCTGTGGACGGCCTGATTTGTTCTGCTGGTCTGCGCCAGCACAGTTTATCTATACTGGCTTCTGACACGTGGCTGTGGTCACTTGGCCAGTTGTCTGGCAACTTGGTGATCCTGCATGGTATATTAGTTTCATATTGCTGCTATAATTTATTACCACAAATATAGTGGCTTAAAACCACACGGATTTATTACCTTACAGTTGTGGAAGTCATAAGTCTAATAGAAACTAAAGAAGTCAGAGAGAGAGTTGACGGTTCTACACTGGTAATTGATTCTGACACTCCTATCTCCTGTGATTGATCTAAACTCAGCAAGTTGACATCTCAATTCAAAATCTTTAATTTAGAAGTTTAGATGTTCAGAGTAATATATCTACAGGTTCTGAGCTTAGGATCTGGATATATTTGGAGGGACGGGGAGTTCATTTTGCCTTTCACAGGTACTTTTTTTAAAAAATGCATTTGATAGTTCCCTCAGGTTGTACCAAGATTAAGAAACCAGGGTCTAAGGACCCCAGAGATGCAAGAGGTCAGGCTGTAGTATACAAACATTTATGTATTCTAGTTCATTCTCTTTGATCAAAGCAAGTCTCACTACCAAGCCAAATTCAGAAGAAACCGATATCCATTCCACCTGTTTTGGGGACAGTATAATAATGTCCTATTGGGGCTCTGCCCCTCCAAAGCTGTCCTACTGGGGCTCCACCCCTCCAGAGCTGTCCTATTGGGGCTCTACCCCTCCAGGCTGTCCTATTGAGGCTCCACCC